>NC_055999.1:99284905-99590405 GCF_018446385.1 Zingiber officinale | reverse complement strand
GCCATCTACATGGTTTTAAAAGAGAGTTTTAAATTTTAAAATCTTTCCCTTTTTTGTTGCCATCTATATTGGTTTAAAAAGAGAGATTTTAATTTTGATAAAACTTCCCTTTTGTGTAACCATGATTTAGAAGAGAAATTTAATTTTAAACTTTCCTTTTGTAGCCATCACAATAGGTAATTTAAAAGAGAGAGAGAATTTAATTATTATTAAAATTTCCTTTTTTGCGATGACCAAGGATTATAAAAGAGAGGTAGAGGGTGTTGTATGGGAATAACGAATAACACATAACACATCTCCATATTTCTCTTGTTCCCTTAGGGTCAAAACCTAAGCTTTCCCTCTTCTCTTTTCCTTGGTGGCCGGCCCTTCTCTCTTTCTCTTCTCCCTTTGTTTTCTTCTATTATGGTCGGTGGCACATCAAGCTCCATCTTCTTGTAGACGGTTTGCTTGGAGGGGAAGAAGAAGAGAAGGAAGTTTCCTATTTTGGCATTCCTTGGGTGGCCGAAACTTGTAGACAAAGAAGAAGGTTCGGGTGAATTTTATCTTGGTAGATCGTCGCCCACACGACGTCCAAGAGGAGGAGAGGAATACAACAAAAGATCAAGAAGTCTTTAGCTGCAAAGAAAGATATAACTAATTATTTATTTCCGCTGCATAATTAGTTTGTGTTCTTTGTATGGATCCTGAAATACCAACACAAGAAGCTATCGATTTTGTGTTTCTATTGTGGTCTCTATTGTAACGACCACCCTTCTTACTACTACTACTACTCTCTAAGAGTGACCGTTACTTAACTACTAACTCTACTTAACCGGTATAATTAAAAACCACGAGGAATCTCTACCGAAAAATTTCGGCAGAGTCTCCCCTGTACCGATGACTAAATCATCAATACAAACAAACTATACTCAGCCACAGGCGGCTGGAACATATATCTTCACAACCACGCAGTATAATATCACAAATAAAAGCAGGAAACTACCCTAATAATAGCAAACAACAATATCACTCCATCAATAGAACCCAACTACAAATGCGGAATAAACTTAATTACAATCTTGACTCTTAATAGCATTTAAAGAAAACTAAAGAACTCTAAATAGAAAAGTCTTAACAATTCCTTAGCAAACTCTTGATCTCCCCATAGTCCAGCCATCACACACCTTCATCACCACCACCTTGTCGCCTTCCTTGCTAAATCTTTTCCTTTTCTTTATCTGCAGTAGGAGGAAGTGCAGTCTATAAGCATAAAGCTTAGTGAGCGCTATCTACTCAAAACTCGATATGCATGTATATAAATAAAAACATGCTAAAACTGAATGCTAACATGTAAAGCTACTCATGCTCATAAATAGCAAAGGAATCATACTATCTGAAATACTAAACATGTATAGCTAATCATGCTCATAATCCAATGAAGGAATCATACTAACTGAAATACTAACATGTATAGCTAATCATGCTCATAATCCAATAAAGGAATCATACTAACCGAAATACTAAGCATGTATAGCTATTCATGCTCAAAATCCAATAAAGGAATCATACTAACTGAAATACTAAACATGTATAGCTGATCATGCTCATAAACCAATAAAACTATAACTGCATGCTGAGAGCAAATAAAGCTAAACATGCTGAATAATCTAATAGCAAGAAACAAATAAAACTACTACTGAATGCTTCAAACAACAAGAAACTAAACTTTCTAATTCAAAACATATTTGAAGCTTGTTTCATTTGTTTCAAAACTTATACTTTAATACTTCAAAATAATAATAAACTTCTTTTGGGCCCGGCATTGTACCACTTTGCGCGCATTCTTAATAAGAATCGAGGTAGCTAATCCTGAAACTACTAAGATACTTCTAGGCCTTGTGCCTAGGGGCATCTTGGAGCCCATCCCTTGGACCTTGTGTCCGGTACATGCCCTTTAAAAGTAAAATACTTTCTTTTTAACTATAACTTCTTTATACTTGCCCTTACTTGGCATTTAAGCAAACACCTTGTGTGCGCTTTTGATATTCAATCTTCTGGAATTGAAATCAAGTCTAGACCTTAGTCTTTCTTGCTTATAGTTCTTAAAGACAGAAGCTCATGCTCATGTAATAGCAAAGAAACTAATAATTGCATGCTCAAGATATTCTAATAGCAAAAGAGACTAAAAAGTATCAACGTGCACATCTAATGGCAAAGGGAAATAAATCATCTTAAACCTGCTGTGAAAGTAAAGCTAAGCATGCAATTTAAGAAATGGTTAGAAATGCTATAGAAGATCAAACTGTGAAATATCCCAACTAAGCAAGTAGTAATGAGGACTTAAACATGCTGTGAAAGTAAAACAAATTCATCTACCAAGCATGCAATGGAATCTAGAAAATCTGCTCATGTATATCTAATAATAAAGCACTAAAATTTGCATACTATGAGCATATCATCTGAATAATCTAGGGTATTTCCTGGAATACTAATTTTCAACTAAGCCCATGGTTATGATTAAAACCTGGAAACAATTCTGTTCTCTGCTTGACAAGCTAGTAAGGAAATCCAAGCAAACTGAAATGCTAAATATAAGGGCTGTTCATGTTCATTAAAACAACAAGAAGAAATCAAAACTAAGTTGCTGTCCAAGATCTAAACAGTAGGCTTAGGATGAGGGCTATTCATGCACGGCAGTAACTAAAAGGTACTGGAACTGCACACTTTGGCTTGAGGTAATTGGCTATGACTGTTATCAGCCCTATACAAAATTGCTCTTGCTTGCAAATATGATGTTAAAGAAAAAGTTGTTCTAAACTCTAAACATGCTTCAACAGATTAGCAACAGAGCAAGCAAAATCTTAAATCTATTCCAAGATCCCTAACATCATGTTTCTCTACAACCAAAAATCCGAAAACCATGAAAACAAATCGAAGCTCGGAACCACTGAATCTAAGGCTGTTCCTGCTCAGCGAGAAAACAAAGAAGAAAAGCAAAATCGCGGAACAACTCCTACTGCAGGTGAGAAGAAACTCACATCGCTGTTCTTGGACTTACAACCGGAGAAGGAGGGATCTAGGGTTCGGGTAACTCAAATTCCAACGGCTCCTTGCATCCTCCGTGCTCCCTTCGACGAGGGTTCGTGAAGACGGGAAGAACCTCTTGGATCAAACCCTTGACCGGCCACCGAGACGAAACCCTAGCTTCTTCGTGTTTCCGCCCGAGAGAAGAACGGTGTCGCCGCGTGAGAAGAGAAGGGGATTTTTGAGAGAAAATTTTAGGTTTTCGAAATAAGATTTAAATCTTATACCTTAGGTTATTTTCATTTCTAACTTTACCTTATATACTTGTCGCTGCATATCTGATCAGCAAAGACCGCTGGCGCAGTTGGTCCGTTGAGTTTTGCTCGAAGCCACAGGTCTGGGCTTCGATTCTCAGCCGCGCCCTTTTATTTCCAATTTATTTACTGTTCGTAACTACTAGTTAAATATATATCGCTCCATATATAATTATCAAAAACCGTGTAGCTCAGCTGGTTGGGCCAATTTTGCTTGGGTCAGTCCGACCCGAGATCGTGGGTTCGAATCTCACCTTCAACATTTTTTTTAAAACTTCTTTCTTTTTGTAACCCTACTAAACGACCTCCAAAAATTACGTAAAAATACTCTAAAAATTCCTAAAAATCTCTAGAATATTTTAAAAGTATTTCCAAATATTTTTATGGACTTTTAGAACTTGAAATAGGGAAAATTGGGTCATTACATCTATAGTTAAACCTAAGGTTACTGTAGGAAGTTTAAATTCAATTTCTTTGAAAGGCTTTGTGTAGGAAGTGGTGGATGATCTCATACCCAAGAAGGCCGAGTGCCTCGCCATGTTTAACCTGGAAGCTAATCTTTGAAATAGATATTTAATCAACTTCTGTAATATAGTTTAACTTCTGAAGAACACATGGGTTGAACTTGGAGTAAAAATCTTAAGTTCCATTTCCAATCCAAGTTTAACTTCTGAAGAACAACTTGGATTAAAAATGTTAAATTTCAATTGCAATCGATGTTTAACTTCTGTAGAGCACATGGGCTGCTAGGAAAAGTTCTGTGCTTGTACAAATTTTTGTACAGGGGAAACAGAACGGAATTCCGAGTAGCACCCAATAATTGGTATCAGAGCTAGTTTTCTACCTCTGTGTTTGGTTTTCAGTTAAATTATGGACTTTTTATACATAAATTTAGGCAGGATAATAGTAGGATGTGCAAATAGATTAACTCTGTGATTGCAGGCATCCTAGTTCCAACTATTATGACCCTATTATGTTTGTGTGTGATTGGACCCTCGGGCATGTCGAGGGCATTTTATGTGTGTGCATGATTATAATTATTAAATACAGCAGGAGCTGTATTAGTTTTTAGGATTTTATATTCTGTTCGATCTAGATTACATGTACATTCCCTTGTGAAATATAGGATCGATAAATGTAAAATTTTATTTTATCGTGGATCGTATCCTTACGAGGTGTGTTGCTATTTGAGGTCCAGAGGCACAACAGAAAAGGAAGCAAGATAGAAGCGATGACATGACCCGTTGGCAGCGGCGAGGGTTAGTGGCACACGGAGGACAACTATGGATGAGGCCATAATAGTTGAAAAATTATTTTTCATATTTATTTCCTTTTATGTTGTGCTGTGTGTGTGTGCATGTTAAAATTCCTCGCTTTAAATTACTAAGTGGGAGAGAAATTATTTAAATTCCATGGTCTCCATTACTGGTTTGTAAGTGATGCATTCAAACTTGCGCGTTGGCTTTGAGTGCCTTCCTCCACATCGGATGAGTTTGTTTGCGGATCACTAGATCAAACTTTCTTTATGGATGATTATAGGAAATTATTTAGGTTTGTGTGATTTTCTCCATCTGAAGGGGCACAATCTAATTTAATGGTCTAAGTATCAAGTAATGGTATACACTTAGGCACATTTAATAGTATCCTCCCCATCGGAGTCACTGCTATTATTTGTGTGACCGAAGAAAAATCAACTATTAATTTTATTTGTCATAAAGTTAGGTTGACAAGATAATAAAATTAATGGGTAAAACCCTCTCTTACGAATATTTGAATTTGTATACGTCCACACTATTGTGGCATACAAAATTCACGGTGTTTTGAGGTGTTGGTAAATTTAAATGATATTGTTTGAGGAATCAATATTATTTTAAATTCTAAAGTTTTGACCAAATATTTTGTGATTCTTAGGATTTCAAATGACTTTCAATCCTCTTACTGATATATTGAAAGAGAAGAAACTTACTAGTCCCAATTACATTGATTGGAAACAAAACTTGGACTGCCCTCGTAAAAGTGAGAACAATAAAGGTGTATCTTATTCATTAGTTGTTGAAACATGTTTAGCGGTGTTATCTACCGGTACCTGGTGTGTAGATACGGGAGCCACTGATCATGTCTGCAATTCATTGCAGGCACTACAACAAAAACTGCAAACGACAACGGATATTATCCTTTGTTGTCAGGTTAAAAAACCGTTGTAACTGAGGGTGTTGTAGAATGTATTGCCCTACGACAACTGTTTTGAATCCATTGTCTTTGTAGACATTTGACAACGGTTTTTATCCGTTTTTGTTTATATGCCCAAAATTTGGCTACGAAGGATACGACAACGTTTAAAATCGTTGTGGTAGATAATTTCAACAACAGAAATAAACCGTTGTTGTAGACATTTTTTACAACAGATATAAACTGTTGTGGTAGATAATATTTGACACATTTTATTTTTTTTATCGCAGTTTTAATATATTTTACAACAGATAAAACCGTTGTCTTTTATCACTTTTTACAAAAAAAAATTTCGTTGTGGTTTACCTACTTTTTACAACATTTTTAACTGTTGTCTTTAATGTTCATTAATACCAAACAACCAATCTTATTTTACTAATCAAACCACCAATACAAAACTAAATATTTACTACATTAAATCTAAAATAAACATCCATATATAATTCATCTTGTAGCCACATATACAAAAATATACAAAATGAGTTGTTACTCATCAAAATACACATGCTTTCCATTACTCTCCATATACATTAAATCACATGTTTTCCATTTGCTGTTCTCCATATGACTTTTAATTTACAAATTAGCAAGGCAAGCTATATCCTAACAAAGCTCACTTCTTGCATCAAAAAAACTCAAGCCTCACGAATTGCCCGACCTGCAAGAGAAAATTTAACAAAACTTATCAAATTCCAGAATTCCAAAAGGAGAATGTAATTAACCAATCTGTAGTGCATAGAAGGCAAAAACAAACCAAATGAAGGAAACAAAAAGAGGTGTTTTTTTAGAGAATAACAGTACATGGAATCTACTAGGAGTAGTGATACCTAGCTTAGCATAGTTTATTAAATAATTAGCACTGCATGCAGCTAACATTATTTAAGTGAACTATCATCCAAGATCAATAGAATCCATGCAAAGCGCATTACATCCATTAACATCTTGAAACAAAATATTCATGCAATTTTCTGTGCCATTTTCCAGACTGCATTACCTTTGAGACCTGGTAGGCACAATATGCTTTTCCATTTTGCAAGTAATAAGTTTCCAGGAGCTGCAAATTGATCTACAATAAATAGACCCATCACAAAAGCATAAGTGAAATAATTGAAGGAGGATGTTTGTGAGTGCATATATAGGAGAGGAAGGGGGGTGGTTTCAGCTTGACCATGGATTTACAGTGACAACTCATAAATGGATGGATTTGTTCAACTCTTAACCATGGTTAAAGAGTGCTGCTGTCAGATGGAGCCAAGTGGCTTGAGTTAGAGCTCATGGAGGTGGTGAGAGAACACTTGGCTCAAAGGGCGGGCATGCCTCCCAATACAACTTGGACTCCACCGCGCACACTTTGTGTCAGTTTAGATGCTCTGAAGAGGCGGAACCTTTCTCATGCCATTGTACTCATTTAACTCCATCTGAGGAAAAGACAAATTAAAGAAAAATCCTGTTTTTACAATTGAGATCATTTTGAAAGTTAAAAAAAATCGAGGTTGATCAGTGGATGCAAACAAGTTAATCATCTTGGAGATCCAAAGAGCAAGTCATTAAAGACATTCTCCAGGAAGGCAAATTTGAACTGTTTCAAAGCAGCATCACAATAACTCAAGGAAAATAAATAAATAAAGAGAACGCAAAAACATGTTTAGCAAGTCACAAGCTTAAAGGCGGATTCTTTTGTTCCCAAGATTGTGCATACCAAAGTTGTTGTGAACCGGACCAACCAACCAATTCAACAACCCGAAAACCGCAGCTTGAACTCACTGAACGAGTCGGGAGCATCTTACCTTTCCTATCTACCTTTTTTTCCTCTCATCCCAAACTTGTTTCTTTGTTTGCTTGGATAAGTAGGTTGCCCAATTGTAGGACTAGGAGTGTACCATGCCTTTCAATATCCTCCTATCTAACCTCACTCATATTTTCCTTTTCTTTTCCTTGCAAGATATCATATGAGAAAAAAAAAACAAATGTGCCGTAATGCAAGAGTCAAATCTGAATGGCTCAACTTCTAACCAAAATGAAGGGCCCTCACAGCTGCATGAGAAACCATGAAGCATCTACGAAACTTTTTTATATGTTCCTACAGTCAGAACAATTCTAGGAGAGTTGTCACAAATCGGCAGAAAATGCAATTGCCCATGACGTATTCAGTCAAATGAAAGATTCACCTAAATCTGTGACTTCAGCAATCCATCAATGGGCAGGTGATGCGCCAGAATCTCGTCCAACCAACACTTACCTGATAGTCCAAAGAAGAGGGCAACATCACCATCTTTGCCCATATTGTTGCTAGAGTGCAGGGAGAGAATGTTTCTTTTAGGCATTAGATAGTGCATCACACCGAACAAACCCTTATTCATCTCCCCGGCATACTGTGTGCCAAGGATGACCATTTCTTTCCTATCAAGATTAAGATCAATGCTGGTGGAGGTAGTCATGTAGTGCGTGTATCGATTACATGGAAACTGACCAGCATTGTAAATTGTGAAGTCCGGAGTACTGAAATCCTCCAGTTCTTCAGGCGTAAATTGTGAAGTCCGGAGTGCATGAACAGGGAATGATAGGCCCTTGCAAAGACAATTTGAACTTTGATTCGATGCTCGGGATCCCAGTTGAGGAATTGGTCATTCACAAATACCTTGTATCATTCAGATGGCATATTAGGATCTATGAGGAATTACATCAAACACTTGATGTGCATGTGTACCTTATCCAAAGAGTTGAGGTAATTGACAACCCTCTCCCTGTTCACCAGGAAGGTGTGCTCATCCATCTCTATGTTCGGTGAGCCTTTGCGTGAATAGTGCACATACATTTTGAGAAGGAACCATCAATGGAAGGATCATGAATTAGTTGTGTGGACTTACTTTCCCCACCAAAGCTCATTGGCAGTGGTTTCATCCTTGACGACGTGCTTGTCCCTCGGCGAACGGCCAGTCTTCGTGCCGGACAAGGTAGCCAAGGCTCCAGTCGATGTTATGAATGATCCATGTTCATGTTTTATGGCTTGCTCGTAGAGTTCTACAAGGAATTCGTGATTCTTTCAATAAGAATGAAATGTGATGATTTGAGTGATGAAGAGGAGATGAGAGCAGATACCGGGTGGGGAGAGGTTGTAGAGGACATGGGTAAACTTGAGGGCGCTGTCGCTGACGCTGATGGTCGGCGTCAAGTAGTGGTGGTGCTCGGTGGCAACCTTGGTCGCCTCCGCCTTCCTGGCCGGATCGCCCCTCAGCACCTTCGGCCCTGTCTCCCTCGTTAGCGACGCCAATGAATCACTGTGCACAGCACGATTTCATTACAAGAAACGCGGGAGAAAGATTGGATTCCACCTTCTTGTTGTCAAGAAGATGGAGATTAAATATTGACCTGATGGATTGGAGCTGGAGCTTCTGGCGCTCCTCCTTTGAGATGGTGGCAAGGCAGCGTTGCCTTGCTGTGCGCCATCCTTGATGGGGGTGGTCGGCGCCGACCTCTTCTTCTGCAGGGAGTGCAGTTCGTCGATAGTCTTCACCTTCACCACCGGCGCGCTGTCGTCGTGGCAGATCCCGTTCTCCGATTTCTCCCTCCCGTGCGTTTGGATCTTCGGCAGCCCATTGGAGAACGTCGCCGCTCACCAGGAAACGAGAAGGAGCACAACGTCATATGAGGAGAGGGAAAGATAAATGGCGGCTTAGGTTTGGGAACGCGAAAACGCGGCGCCGAAAAGAAAACAGCGAGGGAAAGGAAAACAGCGAAGGGGGGAAATGACCAAATTCAATTACAACGGTTTTTTCAAAACTGTTGTCGTAGCCGCTAAAAACGCGGATAAAGACAACTGTTTATAAAACCGTTGTAAAAAGTGTTGTCGTTTTAAAAAAAAAAGTCACTCAATGACAACAGTTTTGCTAAAATTGTTGTCTTTTATATTTAATGGGGAGTTCAAAGATAACGGTTTTGGCAAAAACCGTTGTCTTTGAGCAAATACGCAACGCTTTCTCTTAAAACCGTTGTCGTAGGGGTGTTGTCGTTTGCAGTTTTTGTTGTAGTGAGTGGTTCCAGGAAACCTGACAACTATATGAAGGGGAAATCACCGTCTACATGGGAAATGCTACAAAAGTGGCGGCTATTGCTGTTAGAGTGTATACTAAAATCCTAGTTTTTCGTATAAACATTTATTTAGAAATAAAGAATCACAATGGTCAAATACCTACATTTATTTGTTAAGTGTAGTTGTTCAATTAATTTATATTGTAGATAACATGGTGTGTGGTGTTACACACAGAAGATCATGCTATCAGTTCTTTATAAATTATAAACAGTTGCTCACGACTAAGATGGAAAGGAACAAATCATTGGAATAGTCGTAGTGTAATTAGGTATTAGTTTATCTTGACTAATAAATTATACTAGTACACTCTGAGTGTATTGAGTAGGACCATTTGAGGTTGTTTCTTTTTGTACTAACTTTATAAAAGAACAAGACCTCTGTTATTATGGAAGTGTGTGCTCTTAATCATAATATAATAACAAGCACATATATTTAATATTTATTTCTTTAATTTATCAATGGGTGAGATTTAGTTCGATAAATCAATATGCCTGATAAGTTGGGAAATAATATTACTTATAGTGTGTGTTGTTGATTATAGAAGGAAATTGTGTCCTAGAGAGTTAGGTTGATAATGTCCCCAAGAGGAGCTCATAAGGATTGTCATGTTAAACCTTGCAGGTGGACTTAGTCTAACATGACGATAAAGTTGAGTGGTACTACTCTTGGAACTAGATATTAATTAAGTGAATTATCAGTAACTCATTTAAATTAATGGACATTCGATATCTTAAACACAGGGAGACTAACACACTCATAATAAGAACGAACCCAAAATGTAATTTGGGATTGGTGCGGTAGTTCAATAATAGTTCTTTAGTGGAATGAATTATTATTGATGAAATTAAGTAATGTGTTCGGGGTGAACACAGGATGCTTAATTTCATCGGGAGACCAAAATCAATTCCTCCTCTCGGTCCCTATCGTAGCCTCTTAATTATAGAGTACTATACCTACTTATACCCACCTTCTTACCCATCCTATAGGGGCCGGCCAAGCTAGCTTGGAATCCAAGCTAGGGCCGGCCAAAGGCATGGTTCATGGGTTCATGAGGTGGCCGGCCCTAGCTTGAACCCAAGCTTAGGTGGCCGGCCCTATTAAAATAAAAGATAATTTTATTTTTAAAATTTTTTTTATGTGGATTCCATGGTTTTAAAAGAGAGTTTAAAATTTAAATATTTCCTTTTATAGCTTTCTACAAAAGATTTGAAATCTTTCCTTATTTGTAGATTGAAAGGTAGATTTTAATTTTGAGAAAAAATTTCTTTTTTAACCATGTTCATGATTTAAAAGAGAGTTTAAAAATTAAATATTCTCTTTATTAGTTTCTACAAAAGATTAAGAAAAGATTTGATATCTTTCATTATTTGTAGATTAAAAGGGGATTTTAATTTTTAGAGATAACTTTCCTTTTTAGAAATCATCCACATGTTTAAAAGAAAGATTTTAATTTATAAAATTTCCTTTTTACAAATCACTATGAAGGAAAAAATTATTGGAGAAATTTTTATAAATTTCTGGAAACAAATTAGGAAGTTTTAATTCTTGTGTGAATTAAATTTTCCTTGATTGGGATTAGAATAGTGGCCGACCATATGGTTTGAAAAAAGGAAATTGATTTTAAATCAATTAAATTTTCTTTTTCATGACAAAGGAATTAAGGAAGTTTTTATTAAAATTTCCTTATTTGCCAAGACCAAGGAATATAAAAGAGGGGGTAGAAGTGCCTTCATGGGTGATAACCTCTATTCTATTTTTCTCCTCTCTTTTCCTCCTTGGGTGTGGCCGGCCCCTCCTCTTTCTCTCTTCCCTTTCTTGTGGCCGAAACCTCTTCATTGGTGGAGTTGTTTTGGTGGTCGGATCAAGCAAGGAGAAGAAGGAGAGAAAGGAAGCCTAGTCTCTAGCATCCCTTGGAGCATTGGTGGTGGCCGAACCTATCCATCAAGAAGGACTCTTGGTGGCTGAAACCTAGAAGGAAGAAGAAGGTGCTTGGTGGTTCTCATCTCGGAAGATCGTTGCCCACACAACGTCCAAGGTTAGAAGAGGAATATGGTAGAAGATCAAGAGGTCATTAAAGTTCACAAAGAAAGATATTACTAGTATTTATTTTCCGTATCATGCTAGTTTATTTTTCTTTTTATGAATTCCAAACACAAGAGGCATTAGATCTAGTTTTTTGAATTAGTTTTTCGAGTTTGTGTTTTCTTCTTTTTCGAATTTGTGATTCGATTGTTCTTTTTGGTTAACCTAGAGTTATTTAAGGAAATTAAATATTAGCTTTCCTTAAAAGACTTTGTTTAGGCGGTGGTGGTTGCTCCCATATCCAAGAAGGTCATGTGCCTCGCCATGGAGTCCTGGAAACTAATTTTGGAAATTAATATTTAATAGAATTAATAACATAGGTGGATTTGAATCAATAGTGTTAAGTTATGCTTGCGATTCAAATCTAAACCATTAAGAACAGATAAGTTAAATTTGGAATCAATGATGTTAAGTTTCATCTGCAATTCCTAATTTAACTTCTAAAGAACACAATAGGTTATTTAAGGAAAGGTTCGACACTTATGCAAAAATTTTTGTACAGTGGAACCGGTACGTTTTCCTAGGACTAACCAATAGTTGCAGTGGGAGATGTTTATTTATCCTTTGATAGAATAAAACATTGATTTTGAGAAATTATCTTTATGTACCAAGTTTTAGAAAGAACTTGATTTCTATTTCCAAACTATTTATGGATGGATATTCTGTTTCTTTTGATGACAAAGTAGTTGTCAAGAAAAATAGGATAGCTATCTATTCTGGTACATTGCTTAGCAATTTGTATACTCTAAATCCACTAACTCCCACGATGCAACAAATGGAAATTAATAATACATCTTCTAATTCAAATAAGAGAAAGCAGCCTTCGGAAATGAACAAAACATATCTTTGGCATCTAAGGCTAGGTCATATTAACTTGAGTAGGATTCAAAAGTTAATAGCCAATAGACTTTTGGGTTCATTGGTGGTGGAAAACTTTCCGACCTGCGAGTCTTGCTTGGAAGGAAAAATGATCAAAAGACCTTTTAAGGCTAAGGGGTATAGAGCCAAAGATGTATTGGAATTGGTTCATTCTGATTTGTGTGGGGCTATGACTATCCAGGCAAGAGGTGGTTTCAAATATTTTGTCTCTTTTATAGATGACTATTCAAGATATGGGTACATTTACTTGATACACCGCAAGTCTGAGTGCTTTGATAAGTTCAAAGAATACAAGGCTGATGTGGAGAAACGTCATGGTAAAAGTATCAAGACACTACGGTCTGATCGTGGTGGTGAGTACCTCTTAGGAGAGTTTAGGAGTTACTTGTCAGAGGTCGGGATTCAATCCCAACCGTCTACACTTGGTATACCCCAACAGAATGGTGTGGCAGAACGAAGGAATATGACTTTTATGGAAATGGTTAGATCAATGATGAGTTATTCAAAATTACCAAATTCATGTTGGGGATATGCTTTGGAAACGACAGTGTACATTCTGAACTTAGTACCTTCTAAGTCAGTACCCTCTACTCCCACAGAATTGTGGAATGGGCATAAGCCTAGTCTGAAGCATATTCAGATTTGGGGTAGTCCAACACATGTACTGAAGGGAGACACTGATAAGGGGGTTATCCTTAAGGAATGAAAGATGATTTATTTTATAGTCCTAAAGATCATAAGGTCATTGTTAGCACCAATGTCCGATTTTTAGAAGAGGACTATATAATGAACCACAAGCCCATGAGTAAAATTATTCTTGAAGAAATAAGAGAAGACACGTCTACTTTCGTACCAACGGTACAAGATGAGATACCATAAGAAACTGTAACACGTGTCACAAATGATGCACAATTACAAGCTGTGCTACGTCGTATTGGGAGGGTTGTTTGGCAACCTGATAGATTCATGTTTTTGGGAGATTCTTTGAACTTGATCCCTGGTGAACATGAACCTGATCCCTGCACATATGATAAAGCACTCTAAGATAAAGATGCAGCATCTTAGCAAAGTGCACTGAACTCTGAAATAGAATCTATGTATTCTAATCATGTCTGGGAGCTTGTAGAACCGCCAAATGGTGTAAAAGCCATTGGGTGTAAATGGGTCTATAAAAGAGAAAGAGGGGCAGATGGGAAGGTGGAAACCTTCAAAATAAGGCTTGTTGCAAAAGGGCATACTCAGAAAGAGGGAATCGATTATGAGGAAAACTTTTCGTCGATAGCCATGCTTAAGTCTATCCGGATTCTTTTATCCATTACCGCTTATATAGATTATGAGATTTGACAAATGGATTTCAAGATAGCTTTCCTTAATGGAAGTCTTGAAGAAAACATCCATATGAAGCAAACAAAGAGATTCATTGCAAAGGGCAAAGAGCATCTTGTATATAAGCTCAATCGGTCTATTTATGGACTGAAGCAAGCTTCGAGATATTGGAACATCCGATTTAATGAAGTGATCTAGTCTTATGGATTCATTCAATGTCCAGATGAGTCTTGTGTATACAATAAGAGTGACGAAAATGTGGTGGTATTTCTTGTACTATACATAAATGATATTTTGCTCATTGGCAATAATGCCAAAGTGTTGTCAGATGTAAGTGTATAGTTTTCCAAGCAGTTTGATATGAAGGACTTGGGAGAATGTGGACATATTCTTGGGATCAAAGTAATAAGGGATCGCAAGAAAATGATGTTGTGCTTATCCCAAGCTTCGTACATCGATACTATCCTAGCTTATTTTAGCATGCAAAACTCCAAGAAAGGTTTTCTACCTTTTCGGCATGGAGTACCTTTATCTAAAGAGATGTGTCCTAAAACATCAAAGGAGATAGAGGACATGAAGGCAGTTCCTTATGCTTCGGCTATAGGAAGCCTAATGTATGCAATGCTATGTACGAGACCGGATATCTGTTTTACCATGGACATGGTTAGCAGATATCAAAGTAATCCAGGACAGGGATATTGGACTACCGTAAAGCATATATTAAAGTACCTGAGAAGGACTAGAGATTATATGTTGGTTTATCAGGCAGATGATTTGCTCCCTGTGGGTTACACAGATTCGGACTTCCAATCAGATAGGGATAATAGTACGTCAACCTCAAGGTATGTGTTTACTTTGGGAGGTGGAGCCATAACATGGAGGAGTGTTAAGCAGAAATGTGTTTCAGACTCCACCATGGAAGCTGAGTATGTGGCAACCTCTGAGGCAACCAAAGAAGCTGTATGGCACAGAAACTTCTTGATGGACTTAGATGTGATTCCTGGTTTGCACAAAATTATCACAATTTATTGTGATAATAGTGGTGCAGTAGCAAACTCAAAGGAACCATGAGCCCATAAGGCAAGTAAACACATTGAGCATAAGTACCACCTGATATGAGACATCGTAAAGCAAAGAGAAGTTGTTGTCACCAAGATTGCATCAGAAGATAACCTGGTAGATCCTTTCACTAAGGCCCTTCCGGCGAGAGCTTTTGATGGGCATGTTGAGGGGATGAGAATAAGATGTATGGCAGTATATATGACAACATAGTCTTTTAATAATAGTGGTCCAGTAGCAGAAATACGTTTCGGACTCCACCATGGAAGATGAGTATGTGGCAACCTCTGAGGCAGCTAAAGAAGTTGTATGACTCAAAAACTTCTTGATGGACTTAGATGTGATTCCTGGTTTACCCAAAATTATCACAATTTATTGTGATAATAGTGGTGCAGTAGCAAACTCAAAGGAACCATGAGCCCATAAGGCAAGTAAACACATTGAGCGTAAGTACCACCTGATATGAGACATCGTAAAGCGAAGAGATTTATTGTCACCAAGATTGCATCAGAAGATAACCTAGCAGATCCTTTCACTAAGGCCCTTCAAGAGAGAGCTTTTGATGGCCATATTAAGGGGATGGGAATCAGATGTATGACAGTATATATGATAGCATAGTCTTTTAGTATAAGTGGGAGATTGTTAGGATGTATACTAAAAGCCTAAGTTTTTTGAATGAATATTTATTTTAAAATGAGAATCACATTGGTCAAATGTCTACATTTAGTAAAATGCAGTTGTCCATTTAATTTATATTGTAGATAACATGGTGTGTGGTGTCATATAGAAGATCATGTTATCAATTCCTTATAAATTATAAATAGTAGCTCACAACCAAGATGGATTGGGACAAACCATTGGAATGGTTGTAGTGTAATTTGGTACTAGTTTATCTTGACTATAAAATTACACTAGTATACTATGTTTGTATTGAGCAGGACCATTTGAGGTTGTTCTTTTTATACTGACTGCATAAAAGAACATAACCTCTGTTATTATGGATGTGCCTACTCTTAATCCCGATATAATAACAAGCACATATATTTAGTATTTATTTCTTTAATTTATCAATGGGTGAGATTTATTCATTAAATCAATAGGCCCGATAAGTTGGGAAATAATATTATTTATATGGTGTGTTGTTGATTATAGAAGGAAACTGTGTCCTAGTTATCTAGGTTGATGATGTCCCCTTGAGGAGCTCATAAGGATTGTCATTTAAACTCTGCAGGTGAACTTAGTCTGACATGACAATGAAGTTTAGTGGTACTTCTCATGGAGCTAGATATTAATTAAGTGAGTTGTCAGTAACTCATTTAATTAATGGACATTCGATATCTTAAACACAGGGAGATTAATGCACTCATGATAAGAAGGAGCCCATAATCTAATATGAGATTGGTGTGGTAGTTCAATAATGACTCTTTAATGGTATGAGTTATTATTGATGAACTTGAGTTGGGTGTTCGGGTCAAACACAGGAAGCTCAAGTTCATTAGAAGGTCAAAACCAATTCCTCCTCTAGGTCCCTGTTGTAGCCTCTTATTAAAAGCCTTTTTATCCACCCAAAGCCCAGCTTCTTACCCAAGCTAGGGGCCGGCCACATCCTTGCTAGGTGCCCAAGCAAGGGGCCGGCTAAGCCCATCTTGGTGTCCAAGATGTGGCCGACCAAGCCTTGCTTGGTGACCAAGCAAGGGGCCGATCACTAAAGAAATAAAAAGAGAGATTTTAATTTTTGTTAAAATCTTTCCTTTTATAGCAATCTACAAAGGATTAAAAGAGTGATTTTAATTTTAAAATCTTTCTTTTTTTTGAAGTCATCCACATGTTTTTAAAAGAGAGTTTTAAATTTTAAAATCTTTCATTTTTGTTGCCATCTATATTGGTTTAAAAAGAGAGATTTTAATTTTGATAAAACTTCCTTTTTTTGTAACCATGATTTAGAAGATAAGTTTAATTTTAAACTTTCCTTTTGTAGGCATCACAATAGGAAATTTAAAAGAGAGATATTTTAATTATTATTAGAATTTCTTTTTTTGCGATGACCAAGGATTATAAAAGAGAGGTAGAGGGTGTCGTATGGAAATAACGAATAACACATAACACATCTCCATATTTCTCTTGTTCCCTTAGGGCCGAAACCTAAGCATTCCCTCTTCTCTTTTCCTTGGTGGTCGTCCCTTCTCTCTTTCTCTTCTCTCTTTGTTTTCTTCTCTTAAGGCCGGCGGCACATCAAGCTCCATCTTCTTATGGCCAGTTTGCTTGGAGGGGAAGAAGAAGAGAAGGAAGTTTCCTATTTTGGCATTCCTTGGGTGGCCGAAACTTGTAGGCAAAGAAGAAGGTTCGGGTGGATTTTATCTTGATAGATCGTCGCCCACATGACATCCAAGAGGAGGAGACGAATACAACAAAAGATCAAGAAGTCTTTAGCTACAAAGAAAGGTATAACTAATTATTTGTTTCCGCTGCATAATTAGTTTGTGTTCTTTGTATGGATCCTAAAATACCAACACAAGAGGCTATCGATTTTATGTTTCGATTGTGTGTTTCTATTGTGGTCTCTATAGTTAAACCTAAGGTTACTGTAAGAAGTTTAAATATTCAATTTCTTTGAAAGGCTTTGTCTAGGAAGTGGTGGATGATCCCATACCTAAGAAGGCCGAGTGCCTCGCCATGTTTAACGTGGAAGCCAATCTTTGAAATAAATATTTAATCAACTTCTGTAATATGGTTTGACTTCTGAAGAACACATGGGTTGAACTTGGAGTAAAAATCTTAAGTTCCGTTTCCAATCCAAGTTTAACTTCTGAAGAACAACTTGGATTAAAAATGTTAAGTTTCGTTTGCAATTCAAGTTTAACTTCTGTAGAGCACATGGGCTGCTAGGAAAAGTTCTGTGCTTGTACAATTTTTTGTACAGGGGAAACAGAATGGAATTCCGAGTAGCACCCAACAATTAGTATTAGAGCTAGTTTTCTGCCTCTGTGTGTTTGGTTTTCAGTTAAATTATGGACTTTTCATACATAAATTTAGGCAGGATAATAGTAGGATGTGCAAATAGATTAACTCAGTGGTTGTAGGCATCCTAGTTCCAACTATTATGGCACTATTGTGTTTGTGTGTGATTGGACCCTCGGTCATGTCGAGGGCATTTTATGTGTGTGCATGATTGTAATTATTAAATACAGCAGGAGTTGTATTAGTTTTTTGGATTTTACATTCTGTTCGATCTAGATTACATGTACATTCCCTTGTAGAATATAGGTTCAATAAATGTAAAATTTTATTTTGTCATGGATCGTATCCTTGCAAGGCGTGGTGCTGTTTGAGGACCAGAGGTGCAGTGGAAAAGAAAGCAAGATAGACACGATGACATGTCCCGTTGGCGGTGGCTAGGGTTAGTGGCACACGGAGGACAGACTTATATCAGTCGACTGCCGAAAACACCAATTGACTGCCCTTATTGAAATAACCACATAGAACCATTTTGTGTTAGATAAACACTGTTACCAATCGACTGGTAACTGCATCAGTCGACTAGTACACTATTTTTAGCTCAAATAACATTTTTGATCCAACTTTAGAAATACGTCAAATATTTTACGGACATCCAAAAATTTCCAAATTTTATGGAGAGGTATGTTTTACCCATTTCTACTTGGAAAAAATATATTAAAAAATATATCTATCACAGATCCCAAGATTGACACAAAACCCAAAACTATCTAAATGATTCAATTGAACCTTGACTAAAGTCCTAGTTTTGTCTTCCTCTTGATATATTTGCCCATACTAAACTACAATGCATCCCTAGCTTTGGTTTATATGACATCTATACATCTAAAACTAATTATCATGCAATATGACCCTAATGTCATATTTTTAAGCATGAAACACAACCCAATTGTGCCAAATCCATAAGTTTGAGACTCAAGTCCGTCTCCAAAATCTCTTGGCACATTCTATGACCCATCTAGAACCCCAAGTAATACCTACTTGAGATCCATTTGCCATGGGTCTCAAATTGACTCTTTAAGCTCCCCTAGAGCTCTTAACCTTAGCCACCTCTGTAGGTGACTCAATCATAATTACTAGGCCACATCGGTGCACCTCCGATGACACTTGGCCTACAGACTTAACCTTTTTAACCTTAGACACTTTGTCCTTGGTTAAATTATCCTTACCTTTAAATGGCTTCCCCTTACCATTTCTTGACTTCTCCTTGTTATAGTCATATGCTACCCTAGCATGAGACTTTCCCTTAGTCTTGGAGACCTTAGATCAGTATCCAAAACCCGATCTATTATTGTTGGGTCTTTGACTACTCAACACTATATCTAACCCCTTAGATCTAACATTGAATATCTCTAGGGTTTTCTCCAAATGATCAAGCTTTTCCTTCAAAGCTTGATTTTCCCTTTCTAGGTTCTTAAACCTAGAATCAACATGTCCACCTTGGACATTCCTAGACCTACCCATTCTAGGCATGTGTCTCTCTTTCTTGGGATTAATGCCTTTGTTTTCCTTAGGTATATCGTTTCTAGGTTTATCATGCATAGATCTCCTAGGGTTATGATTTACATTGACCCTATTTCTATCATGATATTTAAAGCCAAATTTTTTCATGCTACATAATGATAATCATTATTTTTCCTAGCATGCATGGGAACATAAGAATTTGAATGATAATTCAAGTTAGGGTATACCTCCCTTACCCTTGAAGCTCCCCCTTTACTTGAATTTTTCTTCTTCTTCTCCCATTTCTTCAATTGCGCAAGCTTCTTGATCTCTCGTTTCTTGGGGCATTTGGAGTGGTAGTGACCCTTCTCCCCACACGTGAAGCATATGATGCGCAATCTCCTTCTTAGGGTTTCTTCATTCCTACAACCCTTGTTAGTATTTAAATTAATTTGAATGGGTTTAGGAGTTAACTTCTTCTTACCCAACGGGCACCTACTCTTGTAGTGTCCCTTCTCATTGCACCCGAAGTAAGTGATGTGATCCTTTGACTTCACTTCGATGGAGATGCTCACTAGGTTGACTTCCAAGACTTCTTCTTCTTCTTCACTTGTCTTGGATTCTTTTTCAATCCTTGAGGATGTTGATGATACTTCCTCATCTTTCTTCTCCTCGAATGTGACCGAATTCACTTCCTCTTCCTCTTTTGATGTTGAATTGGTCTCCACATCCGATTGGTCCTTCTCCTCCTCTTTGGACCACTTCATCTCACTCTTGGATTACAATGAGCACTAGAGAACTTGTTGACTACTAATTAGGGCTACCCACCACTAATTTCGTCAACCTTAACCAAGCTCCAAAATTTTGGTTATATAGGCCACAGGTTGGAAAACCCCGCCTACCAGTCGACTGCCACTTCCATCAGTCGTCTGTCCTCTGTGAAAATTCGATCGTTACAGCCCAACGGTTCGATACCAGTCGACTGGTAAAAATATCAGTCAATTGTTCTACACTGGTCGAGCGAATATAAGCATTTTATTCGCTCCCAGTCGACTGATGAAAGTGCTAGTCGACTAGTACCCCGAGTACATTCTCTCAGCACTCGGACCCTCACCCTTATGACTTACTTGACACTTTCTTGCAACCTTGATTTATTGCCTTCAAGCATACTTCCTTTGTCTCTCGTCCCTCAGATGCATCTAAGCCTGCAGCTCGTCCCAATGTCATCCTTCGCGTATTCCTCGAAGTCGCTTCCTTCAGCCCTTGTCCTTGCTGCCTTATCTATGATCCCTCAGATGCTCCATCCTGTTGGTTAGTCCTAGGAAAATGTACCGGTTTCATTGTACAAATTTTTTTTGTACAAGTGTCGAACCTTTCCTTAAATAACCTATTGTGTTCTTTAGAAGTTAAATTAGGAATCGCATACGAAACTTAACATCATTGATTTCAAATTTAACTTATCTATTCTTAATGGTTTAGATTTGAATCGCAAGCGGAACTTAACACTATTGATTCAAATCTACCTATGTTATTAATTTCATTAAATATTAAATTCTAAAATTGGCTTCCAGGACTGCATGGTGAGGCACATGACCTTCTTGGATATGGGAGCAACCACCACCGCCTAGTCAAAGCCTTTTAAGGAAAGCTAATATTTAATTTCCTTAAATAACTCTAGGTTAACCAAAAGGAACAATCAAATCACAAATTCGAAAAAGAAGAAAACAGAAACTCGAAAACTAAATTCGATAAACTAGATCTAATTGCCTCTTGTATTTAGAATTCTTACAAAGAAAATAACTAGTATGATGCGGAAGAAAATGACTAATTATACCTTTTCTTTGTAAGATAATGACCTCGAGATCTTCTGCCGTATTCCTCGCCTCGCCTTGGACGTCGTGTGGGTGACGATCCTCCAAGATGAACACCACCCAAAAGAGCTTCTCCTCCTTGTAATATTCGGCCACCACCACCACAATAGAAAAGAGAGAAAAGGGAGAAGAGAGGGAGAGAGGGGCCGACCACCAAGAGAGTCTCCAAGCCAAAGAATAAGAGTTGTGTCTCATGAAGCCCCCTCACCCCTTCTTTTATATTACTTGCCCAAGGCAAATAAGGAAAAACTTTTTACAAAAAATAAAATCATCCAAGAGTTTTTCCTTTTTCCTTTTTATTTTTCCTTTTCTTTCCTCTTGATTGAATCAATCACCAATTTTAATTTTGTGATGATTTTAAATAATTTATGATGGTCGGCCACCTCATCAAGGGGAAAAAGGAAATATATTTTTTTATAAAATTTTACAAGAAAACTCTTATAAAATTTTACAAGCTTTTTTTCCTAAAGTAAGAGTTAAAAAAGGAAAGTTCTAAACCATGTTTTAAAATTTAAAATTTCTCTTATAAAATTTCTTTTTTTAACATGATGATAGAAAATTTTAATTTTAAAACTTATCTTCCTTTTTTCTCTAAACCATGAGGATGGTTAAAAAAGGAAAGTTTTAAAACTTTTAAAATTCTCTATTAAAACATGTGGCCTAATTCAAATAAGGAAAGTTTTGAAAATTAAAATTTCTCTTTTAAACATATAGTTTTCTACAAAGAGAAGATTTTAAAAATTCAAAACAACCCTCCTATTTGAATTAATCTTGGCCGGCCCCTACAAGCTTGGTCACCAAGCAATAGGGACGACCCCTATAAGAGGATGTGGCCGGCCATTGCTTGGTCACCAAGCAATGGTCCGGCCCCCTTCTTGGACACCAAGAAGAGCCTTACATTTGGATGGACTTGAGGCTATAATGAGGCTACGACAGGGACCTAGAGGAGAAATTGGTTTTGGCCTTCCGATGAGCTTGAGTATCCCGTGCTCGCCCCGAACATACAACTCAAGTTCATCGATAATAACTCATTCCACTAGAGAGTTATTACCGCACTACCGCACCAATCCCAAATTACATTATGGGCTCTTTCTTATTATGAGCGTGTTAGTCTCCCTGTGTTTAAGATTACGAATGCCCACTAATTAAGTAAGTTACTGACAACTTACTTAATTAATATCTAGCTCCAAGAGTAGTACCACTCAACTTCATTGTCATGTCGGACTAAGTCCACCTGCAAGGTTTAACATGACAATCCTTATGAGCTCCTCTTGGGGACATTCTCAACCTAGAAAACTAGGACACAGATTCCTTCTATAATCAACAACACACACTATAAGTAACATCATTTCCGAACTTATCGGGCATATTGATTTATCGAGCTAAACCTCACCCTTTGATAAGTCAAAGAAATAAATATTAAATATATGTGCTTGTTATTATATTAGGATTAAGAACACACACTTCCATAATAACTAAGGTCTAGTTCTTTTATTAAGTCAGTACAAAAAGAACTTACCTAAATGGTCCTACTCAATACACTTAGAGTTTACTAGTGTAATTTATTAATCAAGATAAACTAATACTTAATTACACTACGACTATTCCGATGGTTTGTTCCTTTCCATCTTAGTCGTGAGCAACTGTTTATAATTTATAAAGAACCGATAACATGATCTTCCGAGTGTGACACAACACTCCATGTTATCTACTATATAAATTAATTGAACAATTATATTTAACAAATAAATGTAGATATTGACCAAATATGATTCTTTTATTTCAAAATAAATGTTTACAAAAGCTAGGCTTTTAGTATACACTCCAACACATCCTTCACCAGACCTGAAGCCATCAAGCTGAGTCATATGTGTATCCTATAAACCTGCATAACTCAAATACATATATTAAATACAAGAGTTAATCTAACTTAAACCCTTTACCCAAACATCAAAACACATGGTCGCACGAATCATTGGGATTACTCCAATAGAGCGACACTCCCATTCGGGATGCATGGAAAGGGAAAGTGCTAAGGAATGGTGATTTGCTGGAGCGAATCAATCAACAGTTCTCTTGAGGGATCTTGGACGACCCTTTGCCAAAGCACTACACCCCACTGACGATTGATGAGTACAATGGAACGACCAATCCGGACGACCATTTGGCCAAGTTTAATAACACGGCCACACTTCATCAGTATACTGACTAGGTGAAATGTCGGGTCTTCCTCATGACCCTCTCCAGATCGGCACAATGCTTATTCAAGAGACTGCTGAGCAAGTCAATTCATACCTACAAAGACTTCCTAGCGGCATTCTTACATCTCTTTGTTAATAGTCGCCGCTACCAGAAGACGAGCATCAATTTATTCACTCTAAAGCAGGGGCCCAAGGAAGCTTTGAGGGCCCACATCATGCACTTCCACCAGGTGGCCATGGATATTCCATCGATCTCCTCTGAAATGTTGGTGAACACGTTCGCTCAGGGGCTCACCGAAGGGGAGTTCTTCCGATAACTCATCTGGAAGCCGCCAAAGGACTTTGACCACCTTCTCAAGAGGGACACAGACTACATAAACGTGGAAGGAGCCCAAGCGATGAGAAGAAAGGAGGCTCCTGCCGAGTCCGCAGTAGCGTTTGAGTGGCGACCACCGAGCAACCATCAACCACCCAAGGGGCCCTGAGCAGGAGGAGCACAGCAACACCAAGAACCTAGTACACATGCCATGCAACATGCGGTAGCCGGTCGCCCAAACGCTGTGAAAGGAAAGTCATGGATGCCAATGTTCTGCTCTTTCCACCAGTCGGTGACACGCAACAAGTGCGACTACTATGACCTAAAGCCAATCATGAGTAGGCCAGCTCCACGAGGATATCACCATCGATCACTATCACTCAATCGACACCATAGGCACTGATCAGCTAGGAGAAGTGATGAAGAAAGAACAATGGCCGAACCACGCCATCGTCAGTCCTAAAGAAGAAACAACACGAGTCTTGCCCGAGCTTCTACTGACGGAACCAGCCCTCAGCTTGAGAAGAAGAGAAAAGAAACAATGCCACTCGAGGAGAGATCGGAATGATCGCTAGTGGGCCGACCAACGGTGATTCCAACCGAGCGAGGAAGTCACATGCTCGGCGACTAGAGATACATGTTGTTGGGTGTAGCAAGGAGAAGGTTGGAGGACCTGAGATTAGGTTTGGCCCTGAGACTTAGAGGGAGTGGAGAGCGCTCATGATGACGCCCTGATAATCCGAGCGACAATTTCTAATTACACTATTCACCAAACTTTTGTTGACACATGCAGCTTGGTGAATATAATATTCAAGAAGGCATTCAATCAACTGCAAATCGACCGAAGTGAACTGCAGCCCATGATGACCCCACTCTATAGGTTCATAGGAAATGAAGTATTGCCAATCGACTAGGCTCGACTAGTGATATCGCTCGGAGAGGAGTCGCTCAATAGGATGAGGACCACCAACTTCATTGTGGTGGACGCGTCGTTCGCCTATAATGTTATATTGGGCCCACCGACCCTTAACGAGTTCTGAGCAGTGGTCTCCACTTTCTACCAGGAAATCAAATTTTCGGTGGACAACGAGGTGGATGAAGTCAAAGGTGACTAGTTGGTCACTCGGCGATGCTACGTCGAGATGGTCAAGTTCGAAGCAAGAGCTGCGTGTAAGACCTTGTGCCTAGAAGTGAACACCATCAGGGAGGAACCTCCCCCACTGGTCTACAAGAAAAAGGAGGAAGTCCATATTCATTCCAGCCGAGCGGGAGTCACAAGTTTCATCGCTGCCGACCTGACAGGGGAGAAGAAGGCAAAGCTGGTCACCTGCCTTAGGCGAAATCACGATGTGTTTGCCTGGTCGACCCACGAACTCCTGGGCATCTCACCAAGTGTGGCTCAGCACGAGCTTCATGTCCGACCGGATGCTCGGCCAGTGAAGCAGCGGAAGGACTTCTATCCCCTGCCTAGGATAGACCAGATAGTGGACTTAGGGGTGTAATCGAGTCGAGCCGAGTCAAACTCTTGAATGTTTGAGCTTGGCTCGTTTATAATCGAGCCGAGCTCAAGCTTTATTTAACGAATATATTCATGGCTCACGAGTTTATTCGAGCTTTTATCAAGCCTAAACGAGCTTAATAAATATAAATCATAAATTTAAATATTCATTAAAAACTAAATTATATATTTAGAGAAAATTATAATATTATTATTAAAATTTATAATTTTATTCTAATAAATAAATTTAATATCAAAATTATTATTATTTTTTATTTAAAAGTTGCTTAATAAGCTTAACGAACGTGTTCACAAGCTAATGAGCCGAATAATGCGAAGCTTGAGCTTGGTTTGTTTATCTTAACGAGCCTCATTAAACGAGCTCAAACGAGCTTTTATCGAATTGAGCTTCGAATAGTTCGCGAGCGGCTTGGTTCATTTACACCCCTAGGTGGACTCCACGGTGAGTTGTGAGCTGATCTGCATGCTCGATGAATATCAAAGTTACCACCAAGTGCCACTCGCCAGGGAGGATCAAGAAAAGGTCAGCTTCATCACTGTTGATGAAACTTATTGCTACAATGTCATGTCATTCAGACTGAAGAATGTCGGCGCCACCTATCAAAGGTTGATAAACAAGGTGTTCCGTTAGCAGATCAGCCGCAACATGGAGGTATATGTTGATGACATACTGATAAAGTCCCTCTGAGCTTCTAATCTTTATGCAGATATCGAAGAAACATGTCAAACTTTAAGGACGTATGGAATCAAGCTGAACCTGAACAAGTATCTGTTCAGAGCAAGGATCGGCCTCTTCCTCAGATACATTGTCACTGAACAAGGGATCAAGGTGAATCCGAGCAAGGTGAAGGAGCTATGAGACATGTCCCCCCCCCCCCCCCCCTCACAACTTGAAGGAGGCCCAACGGCTGATCAGACAAATCACCGTGCTATCAAGATTCATCTCCAAGTCATCCGATCGGAGTCATTCGTTCTTCAAGATACTGCATTGAGTGACTAAGTACCAGTGGGACGCGAAATGCGACAAAGCGCTGGAAGAGTTTAAAGAGTACCTTAACTCCTTGCCTGTGTTGGCCAAACCCATCGCTAGTGAGCCGCTTTTGATTTACTTGTCATCCATTGAGTATGCGGTTGGCTTGGCGTTGGTGCGCCAGAATGGCTCAGAGCAACATCCTGTATATTTTCTGAGTCATGTATTGAAAGATGCAGAGCCCCGCTACACCTGTCTTGAAAAATAGGCATACGTGTTAGTACTCACCACTCGGAGACTTCGTCCGTATTTCCTATCACATCCGATCGTAGTGATAACCAATAGTGCCCTAGGAAGAGTCCTTCTTAACCCAGAGGCATCCGCACTGCTGATCAAATAGACAATCGAGCTGAGAGAATTCAACATCAAATATCAACCTTGAACGGCAATCATGACCCAAGCCTTAGCTGATTTTGTCACTGAGGTCCAAAATATCGACCCGGATGCTACTTGGAAAATATACGTAGATAGATCGTCCACTCGACAAAGTAGCGGGATCAACATTCTCTTGATTTCGCCGCGGGAGGATAGGATGCAACTGTCCGTGCGGCTAGACTATCGGGCTACAAACAATGAAGCCGAGTACGAGGCCTTAATAGCTGGCTTGCAGGTGGCTCGATACGCCGGGGCTGCAAAAGTTATCATCCACTTAGATTCGCAGCTGGCCGCTCAGTAGTTATTGGGGATGTTCGAAATAAGCAGCTCCTAACTCAGACTATATGTAGAAGCTTTCGAGAACTTGAAGGCAAATTTCCAAGAAGTTGTTATCCGGAAGATCGCCTGATCGGTCAGCCATATCGCGGATGAGTTGGCTAAGTTAGCCAGTTCACTATCACCGATCGTGATAGAGCAGCTGATCAAGCAAGTCTCACTGGTGGCGCACATCAATAGGATGGATGGAATAAACTTCTTGAGTGACTAGAGGACCCCATTGATAGAGTTCATCTGATCGGGTAGCACTCCAGTCGATCAGGAAGAAGCTCGCCTGTTGAAAAAGAGGGTCGGACAGTTCACTCTGATCGAAGACTAGCTATATAAAAGAGCATTCTCAAGACTACTGCTCAAGTATGTCAGACCGGAGGATGTCGAATACATTCTTTAAGAAGTGTATCAGGGCTCTTGCGGAAGTCAGCCGGATGACAGATCGTTGGCCAAAAAGATCCTGTTGGCGGGATATTTTTGGCCTACACTACAAGATGATACCACTCGGACAATGACCACCTGCCTGTCATGTCAAAAATATCACAACATCCAACATTGACTGACCAAGAAAATGAAGGCATCCACGGTATCTTGTTCGTTCGACCAATGGGGCATGAATATCGTTGGAGCATTTCCAATGGTGACTGGTCAGCGCATATTTCTACTTGTTGTAGTAGATTATTTCTCAAAGTGGGTGGAGGTCGAGCCTCTAGCCAAGATAATCGAACACATGGTCATCAAGTTCATATGATAAAATATCTTATATCGATTTGGCATCCCTCGTCGGCTCATCTCGAATAATAGAAGGCAGTTCGCCAGATGGAGACTCAAAGAGTGGTGCGAGGGCTACAACATTACGCAGGCCTTCACCTCAATAGCTTATCCTTAGAGCAATGACTAGGCGGAGGCCATCAACCGGGAGATTCTTAGGGGTTTACTGGCTTGACTCGACCATACTGGAGGAAGCTGGGTCGATGAGCTCCCGAGCGTATTGTGGGCTCATCGCACCACACCAAGAGAGGCGACCGATGTCACACCTTTCCACCTGGTGTACGGTGGCAAGGCAATGGTTCCTGTGGAAGTTGGAATAGAGTCCAATTGGGTGCAGCTCTACGATAATGGAAATACCGAGTTGAGGCTCATGGAGCTCGACTTGGTGGATGGAGCACGGGATAAGGTCTTCGTCCAGCTGATGGCATACAGATAACGCATGAAGTAAAATTACAATCGGAGGGTGATTCCAAGGTCATTCAAAGTCGGCGACCTAATGTGGAAAAGAGTGAAGCCAGTCGACGACATCTCCAAATTAGAGGCTCCATGGGGAGGGCCTTTTAAAGTCATTCAAAAGCTCCGCTCAGGAGCTTATTACCTACAGGATGAGGATGGGAGAAAGCTCGAGTGACCTTGGAGCGCAAACCATCTTCAGCCATATCAGGTCGGGTGAGAGGTGTGTGGTTAAATTCAAATGTACTTGTGTAAATGTATGCCTTATGGATGCAAGAAGACAATGAATAAAAAATCCTAAGTGTTCCAGACTCTTGTACCATTCGGCCAAGTTAAAAGTCAAGCGGCGAAAGTCGAGCGGTAACTATAAATCCATGTCTTCTGCAAAAGTCGAGTGGCGACCATAAACCCATGTCTTCGGTAAAAGTCGAGCGCAACTATAAACCCATGTCTTCAGCAAAAGTCGAGCGGTGACTATAAACCCATGTCTTCATCAAAAGTTGAGCGGAGACTATAAACCCCTGTCTACGACAACAATCGAGTGGCGACTTTAAACCCCTGTCTACGGTAACAGTCGAGCAACGACTTTAAACCCTTGTCTATAGTAACAGTCAAGTGGTGACTTTAAATCCTTGTCTACGGCAATAGTCGAGCGGTGACTATAAACCCTTATCTACATAAACAGTCGAGCGACGACTTTAAACCCCTATCTATGGTAACAGTCGAGCAGCGACTTTAAACCCCTATCTACAGCAATAGTCGAGTGACAACCATAAACCTTTTTCTACATCAACAGTCGAGCAGTGACTTTAAATCCTTATCTACATCAACAACCGAACAACACTATAAACCCGATTCTATGACGAATGCTGGCTGAGCAGTAGCTCTAAAATTGAGTATACGACAAATGACGCCGATTGACGAATATATAAGCCAAGAATAAGGCCGACTTGGAAACATGCTGCTCCTAGAAGCAACCATTTTTCCTGCTAAACACGGTCGTTCATCTAATTCAAATTGATAGGTTTGATAACGAAGCAATCAGTCACATCGATGATCGAGAGGACAAAGAACCATACTTAGAAATTTTTTGAAAAATGATAAGGGGTTCATAGTCCCACTCAAGCCAAGAGGTGATGCATACCTTAACAAGTGCAAGAGACAACAAAGGAAAGACACACCAAATAACGATGAATAAAAGAGTACAAATTCAACCAAAAATATGCGCCGAATGGGCGATCATGTATTGATACTTAGAAAATTTTAACAAAACATCCGAGAATACAAAGGGAGGCCCGAGGAGCATACATGCAAGGTCACTCAAGATAGTCCAGTACATCATCGGGCAACGACTCGGTCCGCTTGTCCCAACTGATGACTTTATTGGTCAATGAGGTTGGGATATAGCCACCGCCCTTCAGCTGGTCAAGCGTCCCATCAATGGAGAGGTTAAAGAGGCGGAGTGCCCTATCGGTGAGCGGGTCATTAAAGGGGTCCTATCGGAGGTAATCCCGCTTTAGAATCTTGAACCGACTTGACTCGGCTCCTTGATAAACTTCCAAAGCCGTTCGGGAGGCCCCCAGTTCGACCTTAATGGAAGCCAGCTCAACATCTTTAGCGGCCAGCTATTCTTGCACTGCTGCTTACTCAGCCGCCTGTCTCTCTCGCTCGGCATTTAGTGTTGCCTCCGCCTCCTTCAGGCTTTAAGCCAGGATTCGAGCCTCTTTATTCTTGATCTCCAAGCCTTCGATGGCTCAGAGCTTCCTGGCGTTAGCTGTATTGACCTTGGCCTCAAAGGAGCCGGCATGCTTATGGAGCCTCTCTAGTTGCGAAGCCTGCTCAACGCTCTTGCTCCTTTCTGCCTCCAATAGCTCGGAGATCCTTTGCAAATCTGCCCTCAGTTGGGTCCCCTTGGCAGTCAACTGCTCTAAGCCCGCCTGAGAAGTCTCCGACTGGCCACTCGAGGTGCACATCTGTTCGACTTCATGCTCGAGGAAGGCTAACCTCTGGCACATGGTCAAACTCTTAACCCAGTACTGCAACGACAAGGAGATCGTAAGGGCCGAATGGGGAAAAAAACATGTAAATATGAATGCAATATACTTACGCCAGTGGCCATATGGGTGTGGTTGTGTGTGAGCTCCCCTGAAGAGATGACCGCCGCACGGGCCCTGACATTGGCCCATATTTATGCAAATGGCCCCTGGATCCGAATCTGGTGCTCAGGGGTTCATGACACGATGTCGTCTGAGCTGCGCCATTCATCAGTTGGCAAATGGATGATTGTTATTATTTGGCACTGGCCGCTTGGACCGGAGGGGTCAGAGGTTGCTCTCCCTGCAGACTTGGATGTAGGGGAAGGTCGGATGATGGACACCTGAGCGACCGGTGAAGATGATGGTGGAATGAAGGTGACCGGCGGCACACATATGGTCCCAGATGGTAGACTGGATAGAGAAGGCATCCGATCAGATGATAGTGAATGGTGGAGGGCTCCGGCTACTTGCTCGGGCGGAGTAGGTGTGGATGTTTCACCCCGCTCGAAGGAAGGGCGCGAACCGACTCGGGTCAGGGTCTATAGGGCGGAGGTGGTAGAGCGGGAGGAAGTTTTCGCATGGTGCCTCTTGCACCGTTGCAGGGGTTCGCTAGAAGTGGTCGACTCTGAAGTCACCGTGATCGACAACATCGATGGCCATTCAGGAAGGAGGTCACCTGAAGCAGCCGCGGCTCTACTAGCTGATGTCTGACTACCTCCTGCCTCGCTGGCCAGTGCAAGAGTCTCGCCTGCCTCACTGATCGGGTCTTCAGAATGGGTGACCGGCTGTAGGCCATGGCTCTCCAACTTGGCCACGACAACTTCGTTGATCTCTGCATCCGTGAGCTTGCTCTTGCAGGTCAGACATGCCCTTAACATTATTCAGGCTACAAAAAAGGAAGAAAAATCAGTTAGATTCAAGGATGAGGATAAGAAAGAGCATACCTAGGCTGAGCGGTAGGCGTGTTCGGATCAGGCTTAGACCAAACACATACAGGATGCCCTCCAACAGCAGCCTGTGGATGTGATACTTCTAATTGGCCAAGATGGACGCTGCTTGGAGATAGTCCGATCAACTTCGATACTTCCTGAGTGATGAAGGATTCATCACTTCCATCTGCCAACAGGTCAGGAAGTTGGGCCGCTCAGGTAAATGGATAAAGAAATAGTGTTCTCTCCATTGCTTATTGTAGGATGACATTTTATCAAAAAAGACTAAACCTACTCGGGCTTGAAACAAGAAGGTCCCTGGCTCGGACAGTTTAGGGTAATAGAAATAATGGAAGACCCGAGGAGTCAAGGGAATATTGTGCAAGTGGAACAAAATTACGACCCCGCATGACAATCTAAAAGAGCTCGGCACTAATTGATTAAGGGAAATGTGAAAATATTTACACACGGTGGAAAAGATGGGATGAATGGAGAACCGAAGGCCGATGGAAAACTAATCCTTAAGGAAACATAGAAAACCTGTTGGTGGTTCATGTTCTTGGTAGAAAGTGGATTGAATGGCAAGTTGATAATCGGATGGAAAGTGGCAGATGGATTTCAGCCTCTGTCATGTCCCGAGGGAGTCCCTACCAGAGAAAATTTCTACAGCATCTCTCCTGTACGGGTGACAATCTGAATCTTATCTACAAAGCCCTCAGGGCTCACAATCATCAGTCAATACGGCTGGAACATATACAATACAATAATAAACAATTCACGCAGTTAATAATAAATCATCCTCTGACTGACTACACAACTACGCAGTTTATAATAATACATACTCTACTACAACAAGGAAAAACACAACACAACGGAAAACCTTCGCAGCGGAAAACATGGGCATCATACCCGAAGCACGACATAGAATCCATAAGTACAAGAACTATACATCATAATTATGTAGGCATAACAAAACAAGAAAACAACAAAAGTCCGAAACCAGAAAGCCATCTCGACACCTAGTGGGGGACTAGCGATTGAAACCTCCTAATAGCTTCAACTTGAAATAAAAAATATATCAACGGTGTGAGTCCAATACTCAGCGGGTATCAAGTTGACATGCATAGTATAATATATCCAATAATAATAATTATGTCGTATAGTCTCCTAGACAATAGCTTGAAATGCAAAACTGAAAAGACTGAAGAAACTGTACTCACCTGGGCCTCCTATCCTGACATAAAGGTCGTCAGACTCAACTCATCATGTCTCCTGTATGCATGTCAATCATATGCAACCACAAAAATGCAGCATCCAATATGCAGCAATCACAAGCAATAAATGCAATCCATGCATATGATGCAAAATGTCCTGGTGACCCCTGACGCAGTCAGCCATCTCACACGCGATGGTGAGACCGAGTGGGTAGGGCTATGACAACTGTGCACTCTTCCATCACTACTCCTGAGTGACCGAGTGGACAGGATGCTGTCGGAGTACACCTATCCTCCTACCCCAAATCATAAGTGGGAGGGGGGCTCAATACTCTCATCTCCCTGAGACAATCCAGAGAAGGGATCCATGTCCTGCTACTACGCTGCGTTACCACTACCCTGAGCGGGCTAGCAGAGCCCTTGACAGAGCAACTTGCTGCAACACACCCTGCCTGATATACCACTAACCCATGAGTAGTTGTGTATGCAGATCCATGTAACTGAAGCGATGTACTCAACAATAATGCAGCTGACAATTACTCAGCATGCAATCATGCAAAATGATGCATGTCACTAAGCATGTAAATCCTGACACCTCCATAATATATACCAAAAGGTAAAGAAATTCAACAAGGATCTAAGTATCATGAAACTAGGTACACATGTCAGATATGTCTAGTAACTAGTCCTATATACAGTAAGACAATGTATGTCACTACTTATATGCTCATAAGTACACATGCAAGAACAAAAGAATATAAGTCTAAATGCATACAGATAATAACAAACAAATGCATGTTATAGGTATCAAGTAGTGACATACCAAAACAAAGATAAACATAATTATTACTAGTGGCTATAACCTACTATGCATATCGAAATGACATTATCAAAAGAGATAAGTCAAGGTACCCACCTCAAAAAGAAGATCATATCCAGAAATCCTACGTCGAGATGCCCGTCTTGAATTAACGTCCTGCATATAGTATGCACAGTATAGCTAAGCTTCATTATAAAAAAAATAGCTAAAAAAAATCCTATTCTGATTAGGAAACTACAGTTTAATTCCATTTGATTATCCACATTTCCTTCATAGCTAATCGTAGTGTAAATAAATCTAATTCGATTAGCTAACCCCTCTTGTTAACATCAATTGCCTAACCACTTACCAAATCCTCAGAGGTGCAACTATTGATTCACGACCGGAGAAGTTTGCTACCGCAAGTTAGGGTTGGAGTTAGATGAAGCTGTTGTTCACCAAACCAGAGACCCTAAATCAACAATTTCCCTTCCAAACCAAATATACCAAACCAACCATCCCACATTCACTCACCTAAATCAGTAGCTAGGGTTGGGGATTACCTCAAATTTGGCCGTAAGGAGCGTGAGGCAGAAACTTCATGAGTGTGAACAAAGATAGGGGATGTTGGCTAGCCGGAAGTCCTCACGTCGAAGCAGGAGGAGAAGGGAAACGACTTCATGCCCGAGAGAGAGATCGGGAAGGCTAGGGCACAAAATAATGGACCTGGGGGCTCGACTTCTGGCGATAGGAGGTCAGGTGGCTGGCGACCGGTGTCAGGTCGTGGCGGTCGGCTTCAAGCTAGGGGGCCGACGCACAAGAGCGTGCGGCGTGGTGAGGTTGCGAGGAAGGGGCAAAGGCTCGGGTGACACTCAGACGCCGGCGGCGATGAATTGCTTATTGGTTAGTCCTAGGAAAACGTACCGGTTCCACTGTACAAAATTTTTTGTACAAGTATCGAACCTTTCCTTAAATAACCTATTTTGTTATTTAGAAGTTAAATTAGGAATCGCAGACGAAACTTAACATCATTGATTCCAAATTTAACTTATCAGTTCTTAATGGTTTAGATTTGAATCGCAAGCAGAACTTAACACTATTGATTCAAATCCACCTATGTTATTAATTTCATTAAATATTAATTTCCAAAATTGACTTCCAGGACTGCATGGCGAGGCACATGGCCTTCTTGGATATGGGAGCAACCACCACCGCCTAGTCAAAGCCTTTTAAGGAAAGCTAATATTTAATTTTCTTAAATAACTCTAGGTTAACTAAAAAGAACAATCGAATCACAAATTCGAAAAATAATAAAACACAAACTCGAAAAATAAATTTGATAAACTAGATCTAATTGCCTCTTGTATTTAGAATTCTTACAAAGAAAATAACTAGTATGATGCGGAAGAAAACTACTAGTTATACCTTCTTTTTGTAAGCTAATGACCTCAAGATCTTCTGCCGTATTCCTCGCCTCGCCTTGGACATCATGTGGGTGACGATCCTCCAAGATGAACACCACCCAAAAGCTTCTTCCTCTTCTTTTAAAATCCGGCCACCAACACCACCAAGGAGAAGAGAGCAAAAGGGAAAAGAGAAGGGAGAGGGAGAGGGTTGGCCACTTGAGGTTCTCCAAGCAAGAGAATAAGAATTATGTCTCATGAAGCCTCCTCACCCCTTCTTTTATATTAGTTTCCCAAGGCAAATAAGGAAAGAATTTTTACAAAAATTAAAATCTTCCTCTAGCTTTTCCTTTTCCCTTTTAATTTTCCTTTTCTTTCCTCTTGATTGAATCAATCACCAAATTAATTAGATGATGATTTATTTTTATAATTGGCTAGCCCCTTGCTTGGGCTCCAAGCAAGGTGGACGGCCACCACATCAAGAATAAGGAAATATATATATTTTTACAAATTTTACAAGAAGAAATCCTCTTATAAAATTTACAAGCTCTCTTTCCTAAGGTAGAAGTTAAAAAAGAAAGTTCTAAAATTAAAACCATGTTTTAAAATTTAAAACTTCTCTTATAAAATTTCCTTTTTTAACATGATGATAGAAAATTTTAATTTTAAAACTTATCTTCCTTTTTTTTCTTAAACCATGAGGATGGTTAAAAAAGGAAAGTTTTAAAACTTTTAAAACTCTCTATTAAAACATGTGGCCTAATTCAAATAAGGAAAGTTTTGAAAATTAAAATCTCCCTTTTAAAACTTATAGCTTTCTACAAAGAGAAGATTTTAAAAAATTCAAAACAACCCTCCCTTTTTGAAATATTGTGGCCGGCCCCTTCATGCTTGGTCACCAAGCAAAGGGCCGGCCCCTATAGAAGAGGATGTGGTCGGCCCTTGCTTGGTCACCAAGCATTGGACCGGCCCACTTCTTGGACACCAAGAAGAGCCTTACATTTGAATGGACTTGAGGCTATAATGAGGCTACGACAGGGACCTAGAGGAGAAATTAGTTTTGGCCTTCCGATGAGCTTGAGTATCCCGTGCTCGCCCCGAACACACAACTCAAGTTCATCGATAATAACTCATTCCACTAGAGAGTTACTATCGCACTATCACAGCAATCCCAAATTACATTATGGGCTCCTTCTTATCATGAGTGTGTTAGTCTCCCTGTGTTTAAGTTAACAAACGTCCATTAATTAAGTAAGTTACTAACAACTCACTTAATTAATATCTAGCTCCAAGAGTAGTACCACTCAACTTCATTGTCATGTCGGACTAAGTCCACCTACAGGGTTTAACATGACAATCTCTATGAGCTCCTCTTGGGGGCATTCTCAATATAGATAACTAGGACACAGATTCCTTCTATAATGAACAACACATACTATAAGTAATATTATTTCCCATCTTATCGGGCATATAGTAAGTCTACGTCAGGCTATGTGTTTACTCTAGGAGGTGGAGCTATTGCATGGAGAAGTGTTAAGCAGAAATACGTCTCGGACTCAACCATGGAAGCTGAGTATGTGACAGCCTCTGAGGCATCCAAAGAAGTTGTATGGCTCAGGAACTTTCTAATGGACTTAGATGTGAGCAACACATACTATGATCTATCTGATTGGAAGTCTGAATCCGTGTAACCCACAGGGAGCAAATCGTCTGCTTGGTAAACTAGCATATAATCTCTTGTGCTTCTCAGGTACTTCAATATATGCTTTACAGCAGTCCAATGTCCTTGTCCAGGGTTACTCTGATATCTGCTGATCATGCCCACGATAAAACAGATATCAGGCCTCGTACACAGCATTGCATACATAAGGCTTCCTACAGCCGAAGCATAAGGGACTGCCTTCATATCCTCCATCTCCTTTGATGTCTTTGGAGACATCTCTTTAGATAAGGCTACTCCATGCCTAAAAGGTAAGAAACCTTTCTTGGAGTTCTGCATGCTAAAACGAGCAAGGACCGTATCTATATATGAAGCTTGAGATAGACACAACATTCTTTTCTTACGATCCCTTATAACTTTGATCCCAAGAATGTGTGCACATTCTCCTAAGTCCTTCATATCAAATTGTTTGGACAACCATACCCTTACGTCCGATAATACCTTGACATTGTTGCCAATTAACAAAATATCATCTACATATAGTACAAGAAATACCACCACGTTTCCGTTACACTTCTTGTATACACAAGACTCATCCGGACACTAAATAAATCCATATGACTAGATTACTTCGTTAAACCGGATATTCCAAGATCTTGAAGCTTGCTTTAGTCCATAAATGGACCGATTCAGCTTGCATACTAGATACTCTTTGCCTTTTTCAATAAATCCCTCTGATTGCTTCATATGGATGTTTTCTTCAAGACTTCTGTTAAGGAAAGTTGTCTTGACATCCATTTGCCAAATCTCATAATTCATATGAGTGGCAATGGATAAGAGTATCCAGATAGACTTAAGCATAGCTACCGGTGAAAAAATCTCCTCATAATCGATTCCCTCTTTCTGAGTGTACCCTTTCGCAACAAGTCTTGCTTTAAAGGTTTCTACCTTCCCATCTATCCCTCTTTTCCTTTTGTAGATCCACTTGCATCCAACGGCTTTTACACCAACAGGTGGTTCTACAAGCTCTCAGACCTTATTAGAGTACATAGACTCTATTTCATAATTCATTGCCTTTTGCCAAGATACTGCATCTATATCTTGGAGTGCTTCATCATATGTCCGGGGATCAGGTTCATGTTTACCCGGGATTAAGTCCGAAGTCTCTCTTAAAAACATGAATCTCTCAGGCTGCCTTACAACCCTCCCACTACGACGAGGCACTGTCTGTGGTTGTGTATCATGTGTGACAAGTGTTGCAGTCTCTTGTGGTACTTCATCTTCTACTGTTGGTATTAAAGTAGACGTGTCCTCTCTTATTTCTTCTAGAACTATTTCACTTATGGGCTTATGGTTCATTACATAATCTTCTTCTAAAAATCAAGCATTGGTGCTAACAATGATCTTCTAATTTTTAGGATTATAAAACAAACCACCTTTCGTTCCCTTAGGATATCCCACAAACAGACAGACTTCTGTACGTGATTCCAACTTGTCAGTATCTCCCTTCAGCACATGTGCTGGACTACCCCATATACGGATATGACTCAGACTAGGCTTACGCCCATTCCATAATTCTATGGGAGTAGAAGGAACTGTTTTAGAAGGTACCATATTCAGAATATACACTGCTATTTCCAAAGCATATCCCCAAAACGAATTTGGTAATTCTGAATAACTCATCATCGATCTAACCATTTCCATAAGAGTCCTATTCCTTCGTTTTGCCACACCATTCTGCTGGGGTATACCAGGTGCAGACAATTGGGATTGAATCCCGACTTCTGATAAGTAATTCCTAAACTCTCCAAAGAGGTATTCACCACCACGGTCAGACCGTAGTGTCTTGATACTTTTACCAAGACGTTTCTCCACATCAGCCCTATATTCTTTGAACTTGTCAAAGCATTCAGACTTGTGACGCATTAGGTGAATGTATCCGTATCTTGAATAATCGTCTATAAAAGAGACGAAGTATTCATAACCACCTCTTGCCTGGATAGACATAGGACCACACAAATCAGAATAAACCAGTTCTAACGCATCTTTGGCTCTATACCCCTGGGCCTTAAAAGGTCTCTTGGTCATTTTACCTTCCAAGCAGGATTCACATGTTGGAAAGTTTTCCAACTCTAATGAACCCAAGAGTCCATCGGCTACAAGCCTTTGAATCCTACTTAAGTTAATATGACCAAGCCTTAGATGCCAAAGATACGTTTGGTTCATTTCCGAAGGTTCTTTTCTCTTATTAGAGTTAGAAGATGTGTTATTAATTTTCATATTTTGCTTTGGGGGAGAAATTAGATTTAAAGTATATAAATTGTCAACCAATGCACCCGAACAGATAATCACTTTATTTCTCTTTATAACCACATTGTTACTAAAGGAAACTGAATATCCATCCAAATACAGTTTAGAAACTGAAATTAAATTCTTTCTAAAACTGGGTACATAAAGACAATTTCTTAAAATCAAATTTCTATTCCTATCAAAAGATAAGTAGACGTCTCCCACTGTAACAACCGCCACCTTAGTAGCATTGCCCATGTAGACAGTTATCTCTCCATCAAATAGTCGCTGGGTTTCCTGAAACCCCTGCAAAGAATTACAGACATGATCAGTGGCTCCCATATCTACACACCAGGTGCTGGTAGATAACACCGCTAAACATGTTTCAACTACTAGAGCATGAGATATACCTTTATTGTTTTGATTCCTACGAGGACAGTCCGTCTTCCAATGTCCTGACTGCTTGCAGATGAAGCACTTGCCCTTCGGCTTCTTCATTCCAGCTTTTTTTCCCTGAGGTTTATTCACTCTTTTTGCTGAAAAGACCTGTTTCTTCTTCTTCTTTCCTTTCGGCTTAGAAGTAGAACCATTTTTAGCATAGTGAATCTGAGAACTTTGACGAAATATACCTTCTGCTGCCTGTAGTTCTGTCAGAAGTTCCGCCAACGTATACTCTCTTTTGTTCATGTTATAGTTCAGGCGGAACTGCTCAAAACTCTGGGTAGCATTTGGAGAATTATATCGACCTGGGTTTCCCCATCAATTTCTCCTCCAAGAACTTGTATTTCGTTTAGATAGGTCATCATTTTGAGGATATGATCCCTTACAGGTGTCCCCTCAGACATGGTGGCTGTCATTAGCTTTCTCATTGCCTCTTGCCTAGCAGTCCGACTCTGGTGCCCAAAGAGTTCTTTGAGATTGCTTATTATATCATAAGCTGTTGGTAAATCTTGATGCTGATGTTGCAATACATTTGACATTGATGCCAAAATGTAACACCGCGCCATCTCATCAGCTTTTACCCATTTATTATGATACTCAATCTCCTCTAGGGTAGAGTCACCGTCAGGTGCATCAGGGCAAGGCTCAGTCAGTACAAACTTATAGCTCTCAGCAGTAAGAACAATGTCCAGGTTTCTTTTCCAATCAATATAGTTGGGACCAGTAAGTTTGATCTCTTTCAGTATAATGGCCAGTGGGTTGAAAGTCATCCTAAGAATCATAAAAATAGACTTTGGTCAAGACTCTAAATTTAGAATAATATTGATTCCTCAAACAATACTATTTTAAATTAACCAACACCTTAAATCACCGTGAATATTGCATGCCACGTTAGTGTGGACGTATACAAATTCAACATTTGTAAGTGGAGGGTGTGACCCATTAATTTTATTATCTTGTCATCCTAACTTTATGACAAATAAAATTAATAGTTGGTTTCACTTTGGTCACACAAAACAATAGCAGTGACTCCATTGGGGAGGATACTATTGAATGCGTCTAAGTGTATACCATTACTTGATACTAAGTCCATTAAATAGGATTGTGCCCCTTCAGTTGGAGAAGATCACACGCTCCTAAATAATTTCCTATAACCATCCATAAAAGGAAATTTGATCTAGTGATCCACAACAAACCCATCCGTTGTGGAGGGAGACACTCAGAGCCAACACGCAAGCTTGTTGCATCACTTACAAACCAGTAATGGAGACCATGAGATTTATTTAAAATCCCTCTCCCACTTAGTTATTTAAAATGAGGATTTTAACCAATGCTAGCATACATCACATGCACATAAATATCACAGTAAATAAAAATAATAAATTTAGAAATTAATTTTCCAACTATTATGGTCTTTTCCTTTACTGTCTTCAGTATGCTCCAACCCTAGCTGATGCCATCTTTAGCCATCGTCATCGGGTCAAGTTGTCGCATCTATCTTGCTTCTTATTCTGCCGCGCCTCTGGTCCTTCAATAGCACCACGCCTCGCAAAGATACGATCCGTGACAAATATAGAATTTTACAAATATCGATCCTATATTCCATAAAGGAATGTACATGTATTCTAGATCGAACAAAAAATAAAATTCTAAAAATAATACAGCTCCTGCTGTATTTGATACATACAATCATGTACACAAAATAATGCCCTTGACATGACCAAGGGTCCAATCACACACAATATCTAAATGTCATAATAGTTGGAGCCTGCAACCAAAGAGTTAGCACATCCTACTATTATACTGCCTTAATTATGTATGACATGTGCATAACCTATTTGAATTCTAAACACACAGAGGCAAACCTTAATTCTGATACCAATTGTTGGTTAGTCCTAGGAAAACGTATCGGTTTCACTTATAAAAATTTTTGTACAAGTGTCGAACCTTTACTTAAATAACCTATTATGTTCTTTAGAAGTTAAATTAGGAATCACAGATGAAACTTAACATCATTGATTCCAAATTTAACTTATCTGTTCTAAATGGTTTAGATTTGAATCACAAGCGGAACTTAACACTATTGATTCAAATCCACCTATGTTATTAATTCCATTAAATATTAATTTCCAAAATTGACTTCCAGGACTGCATGGCGAGTCAAAACCTTTTAAGGAAAGCTAATATTTAATTTCCTTAAATAACTCTAGGTTAACCAAAAAGAACCATCGAATCACAAATTCGAAAAAGAATAAAACAAAAACTCGAAAAATAAATTTGATAAAATAGATCTAATTGCCTCTTGTATTTAGAATTCTTACAAAGAAAATAACTAGTATGATGTGGAAGAAAACTACTAGTTATACCTTCTCTTTGTAAGCTAATGACCTCAAGATCTTCTGCCGTATTCCTCGCCTCACCTTGGACGTCGTGTGGGCGATGATCCTCCAAGATGAACACCACCCAAAAGCTTCTTCCTCTTCTTTTAAAATCCGGCCACCACCACCACCAAGGAGAAGAGAGAAAAAGGGAAAAGAGAAGGGAGAGGGAGAGGGTCAGCCACTGGAGGTTCTCTAAGCAAGAGAATAAGAATTGTGTCTCATGAAGCCTCCTCACCCCTTCTTTTATATTAGTTGTCCAAGGCAAATAAGGGAAGAATTTTTACAAAAATTAAAATCTTCCTCTAGCTTTTCCTTTTCCCTTTTAATTTTCCTTTTCTTTCCTCTTGATTGAATCAATCACCAAATTAATTAGATGATGATTTATTTTTATAATTGGCCAGCCCCTTGCTTGGGCTCCAAGCAAGGTGGCCGGCCACCACATCAAGAATAAGGAAATATATTTTCTTAAAAAAATTTTACAAGAAGAAATCCTCTTATAAAATTTACAAGCTCTCTTTCTTAAGGTAGAAGTTAAAAAAGGAAAGTTCTAAAATTAAAACCATGTTTTAAAATTTAAAACTTCTCTTATAAAATTTCCTTTTTTAACATGATGATAGAAAATTTTAATTTTAAAACTTATCTTCCTTTTTTTTTCTTAAACCATGAGGATGGTTAAAAAATAAAAGTTTTAAAACTTTTAAAACTCTCTATTAAAACATGTGGCCTAATTCAAATAAGGAAAGTTTTGAAAATTAAAATCTCTCTTTTAAAACTTATAGTTTTCTACAAAGAGAAGATTTTAAAAATTCAAAAAAACCCTCCCTTTTTGAAATATTGTGGTCTGCCCCTATAGAATAGGATGTGACCGGCCCTTGCTTGGTCACCGAGCATTGGACCGGCCCACTTCTTGGACACCAAGAAGAGCCTTACATTTGGATGGACTTGAGGCTATAATGAGCCTCCGACAAGAACCTAGAGGAGAAATTGGTTTTGGCCTTCCGATGAGCTTGAGTATCCCGTGCTCGCCCCAAACACACAACTCAAGTTCATCGATAATAACTCATTCCACTAGATAATTATTATCGCACTACCGCACCAATCCCAAATTACATTATTGGCTCTTTCTTATCATGAGTGTGTTAGTCTCCCTGTGTTTAAGATAACAAACGTCCACTAATTAAGTAAGTTACTGACAACTCACTTAATTAATATCTAGCTCCAAGAGTAGTACCACTCAACTTCATTGTCATGTCAGACTAAGTTCACCTGCAGTGTTTAACATGACAATCTTTATGAGCTCCTCTTGGGGACATTCTCAACCTAGAAAACTAGGACACAGATTCCTTCTATAATCAACAACACACACTATAAGTAATATTATTTCCCAACTTATCGGGCATATTGATTTATCGAGCTAAACCTCACCCTTTGATATGTAACGACCCAACTTTCCCTATTTTAAGTCCTAAATGTCCTTAAAAATATTTGGAGATGCTTTAAAAATATTCTAAAGGTTTTTAGAAATTTTTAGAGTATTTTTATGTAATTTTTGGAGGTGATTTGGTATTTTTACTAAACGAAAGAAGTTTTGACAAAAAAATGATCAAGCCGAGATTTGAACCGTGGACCTCGAACCTGAACCGAGCCTTAATCGAATCCAGCCAACCAACTATTCTGCAATTGTTTTGTGAATGAATATGGAGCAAAATCTATTTAAGCAGTAGTTAATGAATAAGAAATAAATTGGAATAAGAAGGGATGCAGCCAAGACTCGAACCCGCGAGCCGCGCCTTAAGCAGAATGCAGCCAACCAACTATGCCAGCGGGGTTATGTTAATTAAGGAAAGAACAGATTATATTTAAGGTATAGTTAATAATAAAAACCCTAGTTATAAGAAAAGGTTTAAGTTTTATTTTTCCCGTGACGTAAATCTATCGATCCCTCTCCTCCTCTCTCGCGAACGGCGGTGGCGACTTCACTATTCGGGCCGAGAAGGCGACGGAGCTAGGCTTTTTCCGGCCGGTCTTCACCCGTGCGTGACCATCTCGACGAGGGAACTCTGAAACACCAAGAAGTCGCCGAGATTGAAGCTTCTCCGAAACCCTAAGACCTCTTCTCGGATTGTAAGTGCAAGAACAAGGGGTAAGTACTACTCACCTGTGGTAGGAGTTGCTCCGAATTTGCTTTGGTGTTTCCTTGTTTTCTCGAGTTTTGCCGTGAAGAATCTTGGTTTTTTATGTGCTGGCGTGGGTTTCAAAGAGGGACCAAGAACTGGTTTAGTTTAATTGAGCATGTAGGATAGTGTTTGCGCCGAATCTAAGCTTGCTAGGGATCAAGTTTTTGTTTCTCCTTGTTTTTTTTTTAATCTACCGTGACCTAGGGATGAGTTCAAAGTTTCTGCCGTGGCATTCAAGAAGGAGAAAGGGCTTAATGGATTTAGCCTTGATTGATGATGCTTTAGCTTCTGTTGATTCTGTAATTTCTGGACAGATATATTGGCTTGGGTCATTTCATTTATGCTGCCGTGAGTTGATTAAGAAGAGGAGAAGGGATTTAAATTGTCATAGCAATCACCCCTTTTAATAGCATGTGCTTAACAAAAATCTGCCAATGCATTTCTTAACAGAATAGTTGACTTCCTATGCTACCGTATCATGCTTTGCATAGGTGTAAACTTCAGCAGACTATAGTCTTGTTTGTGCTATGCATTTGACATGTATAGCCCTAGTTTTGGGAGTATTTAGTAGAGCATTCGTTACTAGTTTTTCCCATGAAATTATGGAACTATTGATTTTGAACTTAGTATTCCAGTACAGCTCTTATTGCTATTAGTTAGCACCAGTAGCTTTTATTTGCTATTTAATCGGGCATGCACAGTTCTCGTTATTATTGGTTGAGCACTAGTAGTTTCTATTGTTAATAGATGAGCATGAACGATCTCCTTTGCTTTGCTGTTGGCAAATACAAGCCGTATGAATTCATATTCCTATTACCTTGTTATAAATTCAAGTATGAGTAGTGTTCCTCATTTGTTATTAGTATGAGCAGTATTAATTCACATTCCAGTTTTAGTTTCCCTTGCCACCTTAGGCACATGAACAGCTGATATGTAGTCTTCAGTTTCAGATTTCATTAAAGTTTTTGAGGATTATGAGGAGTTATAAGTAAGAAAAAGACCAAGGTCTAGTTAGAAAAGATAACAAGTAAATTAAAGTAAGAGGCTAGTACCCGACTTCCGAGGTTGTCGTTAAACAAATCCAGGTGACCAATTCCGAGGTCTTGGCCCTGGTAAGACCAAGGTCTTTATCCTCATAAGACTGGAGGCTCGCTACCTCAGTCTCTATTAGAGAGCGCGCATGAGATGGTACTAAGCCTGGGCCCAAGAAAGAGAAGAAGAAAGTTAAGAATTAATTTAAAGTATAAGGCTAAAGTAAATGAAACAAGTATCACCTATGTTTAGAACTAGCAAAGTTTAGTTCTTATAATGCTAAGCATATAGTATTAGTTTTCATTTGCTCTCCTTATGAGTTTATTGAGCATGATTAGCTTTATTTCCAGTATGCAGATTTATTCTTGTATATCATGAGTATGTAGTTTATTTTAGTACTTTGCTATTAGATGAGTATGTTTAGCTTTTCTTTTTAGCATTTCAGTTTCACCTTTGCATCTTATGCATTTTCGAGTTTTTGTGAGATAGATTAGTACTTACTAACCGTTTCGCTTATAGATTTATTTTTCCTCCTACTGCAGATAAAGGAAAAGCTAAAGTATACGAAGGAAGGTGACAAGGAGATGCATGAGGGGCGTGTGATGTTTGGAATATGGGAGAGATCTGGGAACATTATTAAGTTATTTGAGCTTTGGTGAAAACATTTGAGACTATATCATTTATTCTAGGTCCTTGAGATTATCTTTGGGTTCTAGATTGCATACTATGATGTAATTGTTAGTAAGTTAGTACTTTGATGCTTTCTTGAGTTATAGTTTTGATATGTTTCTGTTAGTATAGTTATGTTATAAATGCATGTGATGTATGTATTGGATTTTAGTCCGCTGAACAGCAGATACTCTGCCGGAATTTTAAGTTTTCTAGAAATATTTAGTACAGCTTACTACACTAGTTGTTTTAAAATTACTGCGTGAGTTGTTTGATATATGTTCCAGCCGCCTGTGGCTGATGTATATAGTGTTTGTATCTCAGTTTAAGGTCGCCGGTATAGGGGAGACTCTGTCAAAATTTTTTGGTAGGGATTCCTCGTGGTTTCGATCACACCGGTTATGTAGAGTTATAGTTAAGTAACGGTCATCCTTAGAGTGTAGTAGTAGTAAGAAGGGTGGTCGTTACATGATAAGTCAAAGAAATAAATATTAAATATATGTGCTTGCTATTATATTAGGATTAAGAGCACACACTTCCATAATAACTAAGGTTTAGTTCTTTTATTAAGTCAGTACAAAAAGAACTTACCTAAATGGTCCTACTCAATACTCTTAGAGTGTACCAGTGTAATTTATTAATCAAGATAAACTAATACTTAATTACACTACGACTATTCCGATGGTTTGTTCCTTTCCATCTTAGTCGTGAGCAACTGTTTATAATTTATAAAGAACCGTCAACATAATCTTCTGTGTGTGACACCACACACCATGTTGTCTACTTCATAAATTAATTGAACAATTACATTTAACAAATAAATGTAGATATTGACCAATGTGATTCTTTTATTTCAAAATAAATGTTTACAAAATCTAGGCTTTTAGTATACACTCCAACATTGTTGGCAAGATCGGGCTGTGGAAGAGAAGAGGAGGCAGTGTCAGGTAGACAAAGGATTCTTCTCCTTGGCCACTTCTTTTTTTTTTTGGGGGAGGGGATCGACGCTTCAGTTGGGGAAGAGAAGGAGAGTTCGGCGCAGAGAGGAGATGTAGGGAACGAGTGATAAAAAGAAAAGAAAAAGAATAAAAATTATTTAAAGAAATTCAACATTTGCTCGTTTAAATGGGGTAGCTTAAATAGGCTTTCCCTTGGTCAAATAATTAATCCCCTTAAACTCGTCATACGAGCTCCGAAAAATGTCCAAAAAAATTATTAAAATTCTGTTAAGGTTATTTATCATTTTTTAGTATATTACATTCTCCCCCACTAATAAAAATTTGGTCCCCAAATTTTTATTATTTACCGTCAATAAGTACTAACAACAGGTAAACAGTATAAATGTTGAACGGAAAACTAACCCACACACCTCAAGCGAAAAGATGGGGGTATCGAGCTCAGATCGTATCCTCGAGCTCCCAGGTAGCCTCCTCATCAGAATGATTCTACCATCCAACTTTAACCAGTCGGATAGTCTTTTTCTACAGCTGACGCTCTTTGAGGTCCAGAATCCATACCGAAACCTCCTCGTAGGTACCGTCAGGCTGAATGGGAACTGATATATCTGACAGAATATGTACTGGGTCGGGTACATATCTCCTCAGCATAGACACATGGAATACATCATGAATACCTGCTAGAGCCGGTGGTAGCTCCAGACGATAAGCTATCGCTCCAATCCTCTCCAAGATCTGGAAAGGCCCAATGTATCGTGGAGCTACTCACCTCGGAGGCCAAATCTCTTCACCCCTTTCATGGGTGAGACTCAAAAATGCATGGTCACCAGTAGAGAACTCCAAGGGTCTACGTCTCCGATCTGCATAACTCTTCTGACGATCCTGCGCGTCGGACATCCTCCGTTTGATAGTACGGACAAACTCTACCTCTTGCTCAGCTCTCTGAGGTCCTAACAACTATGCCTCCCTAACCTCCTCCTAGAGGGTCGGTGTCCCACAAGGCCTACCATACATCGCTTCAAACAGTGTCATCTAGATAGCCGAATAATAGCTATTGTTATAGGCGAACTCTACTAATGACAGGAGGCGTCGCGAGCGAGCGCGGTCGACGCTTCAGTTGGGGAAGAGAAGGAGAGTTCGGCGCAGAGAGGAGATGTAGGGCACGGGTGATAAAAAGAAAAGAAAAAGAATAAAAATTATTTAAAGAAATTCAACATTTGCTCGTTTAAATGGGGTAGTTTAAATAAGCTTTCCCTTAGTCAAATAATTAATCCCCTTAAACTTGTCATACGAGCTCCGAAAAATCTCCAAAAAATTTCTAAAAATTCTGTTAAGGTTATTTACCATTTTTTAGTATATTACATTCTCCCCCACTAATAAAAATTTGGTCCCCAAATTTTTATTATTTACCGTCAATAAGTACTAACAACAGGTAAATAGTATAAATGTTAAACGGAAAACTAACCCACATACCTCAAGCAAAAAGATGGGGGTATCGAGCTCAGATCGTATCCTCGAGCTCCCAGGTAGTCTCCTCATCAAAATGATTCTACCATCCAACTTTAACCAGCCGGATAGTCTTTTTCTACAGCTGACGCTCTTTGAGGTCCAGAATCCATACCGAAACCTCCTCGTAGGTAGCGTCAGACTGAATGGGAACTGATATATCTGACAGAATATATACTGGGTCGGGTACATATCTCCTCAGCATAGACACATGGAATACATCATGAATACCTGCTAGAGTCGGTGGTAGCTCCAGACGATAAGCTACCGCTCCAATCCTCTCCAAGATCTGGAAAGGCCCAATGTATCGTGGAGCTACTTACCTCGGAGGCCAAATCTCTTCACCCCTTTCATGGGTGAGACTCAAAAATACATGGTCACCAGTAGAGAACTCCAAGGGTCTACGTCTCCGATCTGCATAACTCTTCTGACGATCCTGCACCTCGGACATCCTCCGTTTGATAGTACGGACAAACTCTGCCTCTTGCTGAGCTCTCTGAGGTCCTAACAACTATGCCTCCCCAACCTCCTCCTAGAGGGTGGGTGTCCCACAAGGCCTACCATACATCGCTTCAAACAGTGTCATCTAGATAGCCGAATGATAGCTATTGTTATAGGCGAACTCTACTAATGGCAGGTGGTCCCCCCAACTGCCTCTGAAATCCATAACACAAGTCCTCTAAAGTCTGGATGGTCCGCTCTGACTGTCCATCTGTCTGTGGATGGAATGCTGTATTGAATCGTAGTTGTATGCCCAAGGCTTGCTGCAGACTCTGCTAGAACTGGGACGTGAACCGTGGATCTCTATCCGATATAATACTCAAAGGAACACCATGCAATCTGATGATCTCTTGATAATATAGCTCTGCCAATCGATCCAGAGAATCGGTCTTCCAGATCGCTAAGAAGTGTGCAGATTTGGTTAATCGGTCAACGATCATCCAAATTGCGTCATGGCCTCGTCGTGTCCTAGGTAATCCCACCAAAAAATCCATAGTGATGTGCTCCCATTTCCACTCTGGAATAGGGATCCTCTGAAGTAATTCGGCAGGTCTCTGGTGCTTAGCCTTCACTTGCTGACAAATTAGACATCTAGCTACAAACTCCGCAATGTCTTTCTTCATGCCGTTCCACCAATAGGAATGCCTCAAATCTCAATACATGCATGTTTCACCTGGGTAGATCACAAATCGGGAGCGATGAGCCTCTTGAAGTAGCTCCTCCAAGACCGGGTGAGACTGAGGTACGCATAACCTACCTTGGAAATAAATAACACCCTCGTCATCTAGGGTGAACTTCGTCTACTGCCCAGAAGCCATCTAGCTACCAATGAATTGTAAGCACTGATAACTGGCCTACGCCTCTCGGATCCTCATCCTGATTGATGACTCAGCAACCATGGTAACCAAAATACCCTGCTCTGTCTGTCTCTGCTCCTCAAGGCCCAACTCAGAGAAACCCTGAATCAAGTCTGTGACAAAAACTCAGTGGCATGCTAAAGTCCCTCTGGACTTCCGGCTAAGTGCATCGGCAACCACATTAGCTTTCCCCGGGTGGTAGCTAATGGTACAGTCATAATTCTTCAGAAACTCCATCCATATCCTCTGTCGAGTTCCTTCTGAGTAAAAAGATATTTGAGACTCTTATGATCCTCTATTGTCGTCCCCATTAAACCTGGACTTGGTGGAAGTATACTAGAGTCCAAGGACAGGCACCGGAGGGTGCGAAGAACTGGCTATCAGAAATAAAGGATTCAAGAAGAAGCAACGAGCGAATTTAGCTAAGGAAAAAGTGAAGAAACTTACAGAGCGGAGAAGAAGAGGAGAAGAAGCATCGCGGGGGTTGTTCAAAGATGAAAATACAAGAGTGAAGATGACGACGACGCGAAGTAAGGTTTATAAACCTCGCGGTCAATCGCCTTGAGCCATCCAATCGTCTTGAGCCATCCGATCAAGGGTTGCGAAGACCTAGGAGAAGATCCGACCATAGAATTTGAAAAGGCGCCTATCACATCACCAGCGGATATCTGCTTGTCACGTCGAGCATGCGGCGGTAGAAAGTAGGACACCTAGAAGTAAGTTATAGCGGAGCATTAATGAGGCTTAATTAAAAGGCATAAGTGACGTGCTTGGCCATGATGAGCGGAGATTTACACGGTCTTCTAGACATTGAGATGATGTCAGCTCTTATCGTTGGGCGCCCTGACAAGAAAGTCTAACGAAAGGGGGAAAATCTCTAAGTGTTGGCATCAACCATCCTGATCAACATAGATATCCGACTAGGGTATAGCTGAGCAGTCGATCCAGCACTAAGCTTATCAAGTATGATCCGAGTGGCAGCAACACGCCCAGGCCAACCGTTGAAGTAGTATGACCGATTTATGTGATCCGATTAGAAGTTCAAGACAAAAAAGGAATGGTCGGTCGATGATGTAAACCACGAATAACGACAATTAGAAAATATTAGCCGACCAGCATCCAAAGCATGGAGAGTGTTCAATCAACGGAGGTTACCTGAGGGACTACTTGTCCAGTCAGTCAGCCTTGCAGTCTTCTTCGACTAGACTTGAGGGGAAGACTTGTGATGCAGTGATAAAAGGGGCCCACTAAGTGCGGGTCAAAGGATGGAGAGAGCAGTCGACATGGAGGTCAAAGTCAAGGTGGTCAATGATAGGATGTCCGAAGGCCTACCTATGGTAGCCGAGTGGAGGGTGATTATAATGGTCGAGAGATGCGTGCAGTGTCCGATCGGTAAGAGATTTGTCCGAGCCTGCCCTCGTCTAGCTCAGAATAATGTTTCGGATCGACATAATGCTAAGGTCACTAAAGCACTTATCCGAGCAGAAGGAGAAAAACTACTATACTCGATCACCATAAGGAAGAGCAGCCGAACAGACCGAGTGGAAGAATACTAACTGAGTGGTTTCCCCGCTCGGCCGATCGATGGGAACGTGGACGTGTATTTGGATATACTTTGGGAGATGGCGTCGTAGCCACGTGGCATGGTCTACATGTGGGCATACGACAGACAAATTGGAGAATGTGTCTCGGCCAATTGGAGAACGTGTCAATGACCACGTGTCCATGCCCAATTAGAGAACGTATCCATGACTAATAGGAGAATGTGCCCACGTCTCAGAAAACGCACACGTCGCCCACTAGGGTATTATATAAAGGGGGTTCGTACATCAGTGCAGGGACGTATTATTTTACTGTTTACACGCGCACTACTATTTTATCTTCTTCTTTCTCTTGCCGGTGACTGACTTGAGCTTTGGAGGGTCAATGCTGGAAACCCCTTCCTTGGTCCAGCATTGACATTTCTTGTGATTACAGATCGGTGAATGGTCTACTTCCAGTCAATGCAACAGCCATATCCCTAGCTTTTCGTCTCCACGATTTTCGAACAAGATCAATGGTAATGAGTCTCTATAAATAATGACTTTTAGGACCCTTAAGCACACACCTTTCAATAATAACAATACCATCTTAGAAAAGGTTTGGACTGTTAGAAGGTTCTAAAGCATTAAGCAATAAAAATGGTTTCAAGTGTTCTTCAAATATCAATAGCGGAAAGTAATGATCGATTTATCTTTCCACATTTAGTTATCATGTTTATTTAGTACAAAGTATGATTTAAATATATAACAATTGGTATTAGGTCACTTTTACCTTGATATAATTTTCAATCAAACAATTTACTTATGCAATCTTCTAATTTTTGAAATTTAAAAAAAAAATCAAAATTTAGAATTTGGGGGGAAAATTATCCTTCCATAATTATGAAAAATCATTTTCTTGGAATAAATTTATATGTGATATAATAAATTTATATATAATATATCAATTATTATAAATTTTATTTTGTTATACATGTGATTTGATGTTATGTTCGTAAATTTCACATGTACTTTAAGTTGAAAATTTTTGACTTATGAAAATTTATTATATGAATAATTAAGCTTAATAATAATTATAAGGTGGCATAAGAAGACATAATCCGATAGAGTTATTCATAGACTAGTCTTATTGATGCTCCCACCTTAGGCTAACGTTTGGGCTATTAGTATACCTGGTAACGTTGCTTTGTTTAAGGAGGTTAGTTTTTAAAGAAACATTGCCTTACTAATCTTTTTTGAGAGCACTCTAGGAAAGTATTAATTGTGCTACTAATTAATTAGTATATAAAGATTAAGAAAAGCTAAAAAAATTTGTTAGATAAACGGTATAATTTTAAATAATTAAGGTTTAAACACAACATCCTTAATTATATAAAATTATACATTAAGTGAAATAGGATCACATAACAAACATAAATTATAATTGATTATATAAACATGACAAATTTTACTCCATAGGAATCTTTGTTATATTTATATGATTAACTAGAATAAAATATCAAATTATATTTTCTTAATTTACCCATAGAAGTTAAAGAAAATATAATTAGATAATTTTATTATATAGTTATAGTAAAATCTAATTGAATTAAACTTTAGCCCATAAGTAAATTTATGCCACAAAATTTTTCTCTAAATATAATTTACATTGGTAAATATGACATTTTCCTCTTTTTTTAATTAGCATGTATATAATTTTTGTAGCACAATTTTCAAATTTCTCTAATATGCATTGTGATATCCCTGAGCTCAAGGGTGATAACTATAAAGTTTGAAAGAAAAGGGTTCTCCTTCATTTGGGTGGTTGGACATTGACTATATCATAAGAAAAGATGAGTCACTTGCTATTAATGAAATCAGCATTTCTGTTGAGATTGACCTTTATGAAAAATGGCAGCTATCTAATTGTCTTTACATAATGTTTATAAAGACCAAAATCTCTACTAGCATTCGTGGTTCAATTGAAGAGTATGGAAAAGTCAAGGACATAAATAAGGAAATTGATGAACAATTTACAACTTCAGACAAGGCCCTTGCTAGCACCCTAATAATGGAACCTCATCATTAAGGCTCATCAGCGTGAAAGGTGTGTGAGTGCACATCATGAAGATAAGGAATCTAGTGGCTCGATTAAAGACACTCAAGGTGGAAATATCTTAAACTTTCCTTATGCATCACATCTTATGCACTCTTCCTCATCAATATGGTCTCTTCAAAATCGCTTATAATACACATAAGGATAAGTGGTTAATCAATGAGTTAATGACCATGTGTGTACAATAGGTAGGAAGGTTGTTGATGGAAATAAGTGATAGTGTTCTTATGACTGCACAAGGGAAGCCACAAAAATAAGTCACAGTCGAGGGAAAAGGGATAGAGAAGATTCCACCCTAACTTAACATCATGAAAGAATCCAAGTATTCTTTTTTCCTATAAAAAGAAGGGGTATATGAATAAGATTGCGCCAAATTTAAAGAATGGTTTAAAAAGAAAGGTATTTTTATCTCATTTGTCCATTATGAATCTAATATGGTTAATATGATTTATAACATTTGGTGTATTGATTCTGGTTCTACAATCCATGTCATAAATATATTGCAAGGTATGCAAAACCTAAGGAACCCAGTAGGAAGTGAGCAGAACATCTATTCAGGAAATAAGATGTGCTCACATGTGAAGGCAATTAGAACATACATTTTAATTTTTGAGACTCATTACCATTGATCCTCAAGTTTTGTTTCAAAGTTGAAAAAAATATTTTATGTTCCTAATTTTGTAAGAAATTTAATTTCTATTTCAAGGTTTGTACCATTTGGATATTCTTTTAAAATTTTAAATAATTATATGAATTTATTTTATAAATCTAATCTTGTTGGAAATGGTATAATGATTGATGACCTTTATTTTATATCTTTGTAAAATAATAGTAATACCACTATGCATGTTCGCGGTTATTAAAAAATGTATTTTAAATGAGGATTCTTCTACTTTATGACATTAAAGATTGGGATATATCTCTATAGAGAAGATAAAAAGATTAGTAAATGGTGGTGTATTTGGTACTTTAGATTTTGCTAATTTTAAGAATTGTGTGGACTGCATTAAGGGAAAGTAAACCAACAAATCCTAAAAGGGTGCCAAGAAAAGTACTAAAATATTGAAGATCGTACATTCAGATATATGTTGTTCAGACATGGATATGCATGATCTGAAATACTTCAGCTCTTTCATTGATGATTACTCATAATATATGTATATCTGCCCGCTTCATAAAAAAAAGTGAAGCAATAAGTATCTTTAAGATATTTAAGGTTGAGGTAGAAAAACAATGTGAAAAATAAATCAAGATCGTGAGAACAGATAGAGATGGAGAATATTATGGTAGATACACTGAGAGTGGACAAGCACTTGATTCATTTGCGAAGTTTCTTCAAGAAAATGGAATTGTTGTTAACCTCCGCAAGTGTACGGAAATGTCGCAAGTAATATACAAGATTATCGTATCCACAGGGACAGGAATAAGCACTAGAAATGTTTCAACACGAGTTAGCTAAACAACTAATCAATTGGTTTCCAAAAGCTAAATGTAACTAATGAAAAGTAAACATACAAATGAAAAATCAACAAACAAGATTATGGGCTATGATAAGGGAATGTTCTAGGAGTTTTGGTTTCTTTGTAAGATTCCTCAATGTAAATGATCTACCAAATCCTATTTCTCAATTGTCTAACATTTATAGAAGGTTGCCGGTTCTCTCTTGCAATAGACAACCGGCCTAGGACTGAAATCTATACCTAAATGTGATCAATTAGATATGAACTTATGTTGTCCTTACACGGGCATGTTCCTGCCACGAAGATCCCTCGGATAATCAACACAAAGATCATACTTCTTAACTCATAAGATATAAAGATTAATCCCTAAATCTATCCTACCCTCTTGAATCATCCTATTTTTCCCTAAATCTTATCCCTCAAACGTCCTTACACGGGCTTACACCTTTCGCGTGCTTCCCTCGGAAAATCGAGTGGGAGATAATCTCTACAAGATCGATAGGACATTCAAACAATCAATCTAAAATGAGAATTAGGCCCATATCACAACAATTCATTCAAGATTGAATTGATACAAACAAGACAATATCATAGAAATAAGGAAATGGCAAATCCACAAGAGTTTACATCAATTCATTATACAAATACTCCCTCCATCCTAAAACAAAGAGATCTACTCCATGAATCGAAGAGAGAAATCCCAAAATACAAAGATTACAAGCATTTCTTTGATCCCCAATCCAAGAAGAGGAGAGAAAGAAAAGTTATATATCTAAGATTAAGCTTGGTCTTCGGATCCAATCCACGCTCCCGGAGTCGAATCCGTTGAAGATCCTCCTTTAGTTCGCCCAGAAATCCTCCCAAGATTGGAAGGAAAGACCCAAATCTCGCTTTCTCCAAAAGGGGAGAAGATCCCTTTTCAAATAAAAAAGAAGGGCTTATATAGAGGTGAGTTTTGGGCGCCACATGGCCCCGTGGCACGGCCGTGTGAGATCCACACGACAAGAGCCACTCTCCTCTCTACCAACTTCACACGGTCGTGTGGTGCACACGGCCATGTCATGTTCTGCTTCTGTTTTCTTTACACAGCCGTGTAGATCTACACGGCCATGTAAAGTTTCAACACTGGATGGCCTACACGGTCGTGTGCCACACACGACCATGTTCTTCTCCTGCTCTGTTAAGGTTACACGCCCGTGTGGATTCACACGGCCATGTCATACTTCTCCTCTGGAAACATTACACGGCCATGTGGCTCACACGGCCATATGGAGTTCACACCCCCTTACATCACATGGCCATGTGGCTCACACCCCCCCCCCCTGCATAGCTATATCTTATTGAAATGTCTTTTACTCCATCAAGATGGGATTTTCTCTGGTTGATGTCTTCTTAAAGGTTGTATAGATTGAAGTTATCTACAAATTGGTTCAAAGAATAGCCAAAAACACTAACGGAGCACAAAGTTATGCTTGTTTTACTCTTGGTGTGCATTGCAGGAATTCCACACGGCCGTGTCTCATAGACACGCATTTTAGACCTTCAGGACGTAGTTTTCGCTGGTTGAAGTCTTCATAAGAGTTGTAGATATTGAAGTTATATACATTTTGATATCTGGAACGGCTCATAAATCCAACCGACTAGAAAGTTATGATCATTTTACTTTTGGTCTGCAGTACTGAATTTTCACACGGCCGTGTGAAGTTCACACGGCCTTAGCACGCCCCCTACACGGCCTTGACATGGGGGTGTGGTCTCCACACAGCCTAAACTTGGGAAAACTATATTTTTGTATGCCCGTGACACTCGGAAAGCTCTAGACTTCATTTAAGCTCCGTTTTTGCTCCAAATTGCATCCTATCAATCAAAACAAGCAAAGAGTAGATCTCCGAACAAAATATGATGGAAGTATGACATTATAATTAAATATGGTGCAATAAACATAGATTATGTTAATGAAATACAAGTAGATGTGCGTCAAAGTATGCATAAAAGTATATATAATCTATGCACATCACACCCCCAGACTTAAACATTTACTTGTCCTCAAGCAAAATGCTGCAATCTACATTCATATGTTCTACAACACATTCATAAACCCTAATATATTTTCCTAACTCTATCAAAAAGTTTCACTAACAAGCATGATCATGAAAACAAAGTCAAGTATGGCTCAAGCATAAGTATCTTGTGCTCAGTGCAAAAAGTACTTAAACCCTTCAAGTTACAATCTATATCCTAGTCAGGTCATCATCAAATTTGAATTCCTAATGTTTCCAGTGATAGATAAGTAATCAGTGATAGACACTTACTTGCTACACACTTTGTTCATATTTCTCAATCAACCCAAGGTCTCAAAGGCGTGCTCAATTTCAAGAGAAGCTAAGCACTCATTTCCCCAGTAACCTAACTCGGTCTCAAAGGGGTGACTTGCTAGATTCCACTCATGACAACTGTTTTTTTATATCCCTTATTCATTTTTTTTCCATTTTTTTTTCATAAGTGTTTGCATTGTGCAAAACTTATTCACAAATGTACTTTTAGCACAAATGTTGGGATATTTTGATTTTTCCAAATAAGCTTACATGATTTGAGCCTCATCCAGTAACCAAAATGAAGTTTGAGAAATCACCATGGAAACCAAGTACTAAGCAAACAAGATGAATCATGACTATTTCATTGATATCAACTATTCAAACATCAAATATAGTGAAGTGAAGGTAAGACCCTTAGGGTTAACCCAAAACTAAAACTCATCTCCATATGATTCTTAGCTTATTTCATGCTACCCAAGATAGAGAAAAGAAGTACATAAAGCTTACTACTAGCATCATTTAAAACATCATGAATCTAGATAATAAACGTGCTAGTATTTTGCATTAAGGAACAAACAATCATGATATGATGAATGATGCAACTAGCAAAAAACAAAAAATTTATTATGCAAAAAACTAAACTAAATCAAATGCATCTAATGCATCCCCCCAGACTTAAACTTTTCATTGTCCCAATGAAAACTAAAAATAATGTGGAGAAGATTTATGAAATTTAGAGAAGTTACCAAGTGATGAGCTCCAAATGGTTGACATTCATGTTTTAAAAATACTCATCTATCCAATGCTCACATTCCTCCACAACTTTGAATTCTATAAAAATAAGATAGACAAGAAAAATTAAGTAGAGGATACATGTTTATTATAAAGAAAGAACTAAAGACATAAAAGAAAATAAGGAAAATGAACTTGGGTTGCCTCCCAAGAAGCGCTTGTTTAAGGTCATTAGCTCGACCACCTCATTAGATTCATCGAAATCTCACTCTTAGAGGGGTAAGATATTTTAGAACCCTCCTACCAAGAGCTCTTATTATGGAGAGAGCTTTCATCAAAGGAGCTACAAAGTAAAGTATAACTCTCTCCATCTTCGTCTTCTTGGAAATTTTTTCAGGTGGTCGAAGATGGTTCAGATTGAGCTTCCAATTATCGGCCCATGTGAAATCTGCACATCCAAAAGAAAAACAAATCTCCCACAAGCATGTTATATAGTATAGAGCTAGAACCATATCAAGATAAGATGAATAAGTAATAAAAACTGAATCACATCCAACAAAGTCAATTATAGGTACCTCCATAAAGTTTTCCAAAAGATCACAAGAAATACTAACCTTCCTTTGCTGAGAAATACCTGAAATTTCTAAACATGTAGATGTGACTTCCTCTGAATCAAATGATGGTTCTAGCTCTAACTCAGGTGTTGATGATATCAATGATGGTGATTCTTGAGACTCTGCTAGCTCTGCATAAGTCCCTACACATTGTTCCACAACATGATCAATTCTTAAAACCTCTAAGGGTTGTGTTGACAAAGGTGGTGATCCTTGAGATGTTGCTTCCACAACACAACTCCCTACACATTCTTCCATATCATCATCATCAACACATACATCAAAAAATAAACCAACATCTATGTCCTCAATAGGAGAATCAATAACAAGAGGATCAATAACTTCACTTGCAGTTTTAAGTTGATCTACCACATCACATTTATCATCTGAAAGTTCAATGTCACTATAACACCCTATAAAATTTGGAGGTAGATCTGAAAACTTATTTACCACTGCATTATCTTCATAATCCTCATCTGAAGAGTCTTCATCTTTATACAAATTCAAAAATCTGCACTCAACCTTACCAGTGTCACAGAATTTTTTAAAGTCGTAATTCTCATTGACCCCCACTAACCTTTGTGGAAAAGGAACCCTTAGTGAAGGTCTTGGGAAAGGTACTTCTAATTTCCCATATTCCCTTTTAGCTTGTGGAGGAGATTCAACTTGCTTATCTAGTGTTGGTATGATCAATCGTTGAGGGAAAGGTACTTGTGACATTTGGGAACTTCCTAGAGAAATGGAACTGAGTTCTTGTGATCTTCTATTATTCTTCTCCTCAATTCTAAACATGTCATTCTTCAGAAGTTCTTCATGATTTTTGCCACTTCTCAACCCAACATCATCACACTTTTCATTAGATCTTGACTGTGTAGGAGGGGGATCTTCTTTAAACCATTTTAAAACAATGCTATCAAGCTTTGCCCCCAAATGTTTGAACTCCTCACTCTGTGACTTGTGAATTTCAACATTTTTAGGTGGTTAAACTTCATTTTGTTTGACAGACTCTCTTACATTTATGGCTTGCACTTCTTGAATATCTGAGGGAAATTCCATCCAACTTTTGTTCGACCATTCATGGAGGTTCAATGTCACTTGATCAATTAATGAATAAGCTTCATCTACACTTTTGTCCATAAAAGAACCTCCAGCTGATGAATCCAATAAACTCTTGTCTGAGAAAGAAATTCCCCCATAGAATATGTGCAAAATAAACCATTTTTCAAAACCATGATGAGGGCACTGTCTTTGAAGACTCTTGAATCTATCCCATGCTTCAAATAATGATTCTCCATATGCCTGAGCAAAATTTGTTATGCAATTCCTCATATACACTGTTCTACTTGGAGGGAAAAATTATTCAGAAATTGCTTCTCCAATTGTTCCCAACTTGTGATGCTTTGAGGACAGAGAAAATATAGCCAAGTCCTTGCTTTATCCTTGATACTGAAAGGAAATGTCATCAATCGAACTGCATCTGCTGATACTCCTTCACATTTCATGAAATCACAAATCTCTAAAAATGTTTCAAGATGCAGATAAGGACTTTCTGATACTTCTCCTCCAAATTTGTGACCTTGTATCATGAAAATTATCTCTGGGTTTAGTTGGAAACTTTCTGCTTCAATATGAGGTTGCACAATGGGAAATAAAAATCTTGCAGAAAAGGGTATAGAAAAATTTCTCATGGGCCTGTTTGACATGTTAGTGCTCATGGATATTCAAGAAAAAAAATTTATCAAGAATCAAAGACAAGAAATAAAATGCAATATGAAAAACAAGAAAGAAAATGCAAAATTTAAATTGCAAGAAAGAAAGTGCATAATGAAAACAAAAAAGAAAAGACAAAAGGAAAAAGAAAAATGTTTAGAATAATTCATATGCTAATCAACTAACAAGATATGTTTACAAAAGAAAAGTAGAGAAAAATTTAAAGAAAAAGAAGAACATAGAAAAGCTAGACTAGAATGCTAGAAATCAATAATGCAGAATTAGAATAGCAACAAGAAAAATTTACAAAAAGTAGAAAAGAATACAAGAAAAACAGAATTCTAAAGATTAGTTACAATTATACTAATGATAAAGAAAGAAAAGTTATGTTTAGTCTAACTCAATTGATAATCTCTAATGTTATAGCGCAGTCCCCGACAACGGCGCCAAAAACTTGTTGACCTCTGCAAGTGTACGGAAATGTCGTAAGTAATATAAAAGATTATCGTATCCACAGGGACTAGAATAAGCACTAGAAATGTTTCAACATGAGTTAGCTAAACAACTAATCAATTGGTTTCCAAAAGCTAAATGTAACTAATCAAAAGTAAACATAGAAATGAAAAATCAACAAACAAGATTATGGGCTATGATAAAGGAATGTTCTAGGAGTTTTGGTTTCTTTGTAAGATTCCTCAATGTAAATGATCTACCAAATCCTATTTCTCAATTGTCCAACATTTATAAAAGGTTTCCGGTTCTCTCTTGCAATAGACAACCGGCCTAGGACTGAAATCTATACCTAAATGTGATCAATTAGATATGAACTTATGTTGTCCTTACACGGGCATGTTCCTGTCACGAAGATCCCTCGGATAATCAACACAAAGATCATACTTCTCAACTCATAAGATATAAAGATTAATCCCTAAATCTATCCTACCCTCTTGAATCATCCTATTTTTCCCTAAATCTTATCCCTCAAACGTCCTTACACGGGCTTGCACCTTTCGCGTGCTTCCCTCGGAAAATCGAGTGGGAGATAATCTCTACAAGATCCATAGGACATTCAAACAATCAATCTAAAATGAGAATTAGGTCCATATCACAACAATTCATTCAAGATTGAATTGATACAAACAAGATAATATCATAGAAACAAGGAAATGACAAATCCACAAGAGTTTACATCAATTCATCATATAAATACTCTCTCCATCCTAAAACAAAGAGATCTACTCCATGAATCGAAGAGAGAAATCCCAAAATACAAAGATTACAAGCATTTCTTTGATCCCCAATCCAAGAAGAGGAGAGAAAGAAAACTTATCTAAGATGAAGCTTGGTCTTCGGATTCAATCCACGCTCCCGGAGTCGAATCCGTTGAAGATCCTCCTTTAGATCACCCAGAAATCCTCCCAGGATTGGAAGGAAAGACTCAAATCTCGCTTTCTCCCAAAGGGGAGAAGATCCCCTTTCAAATCAAGAAGAAGGGCTTATATAGAGGTGAGTTTTGGGCGCCACACGGCCCCGTGGCATGGCCGTGTGAGATCCACACGACCAAAGCCACTCTCCTCTCTGCCAACTTCACATGGCCATGTGGTGCACACGGCCATATCATGTTCTGCTTCTGTTTTCTTTACACGGCCGTGTAGATCTACACGGCCATGTAAAGTTTCAACACTGGATGCCCTACACGGTCGTGTGCCACACACGACCATGTTCTTCTCCTGCTCTGTTAAGGTTACACGCCCGTGTGGATTCACACGGCCATGTCATACTTCTCCTCTGGAAACATTACACGGCCATGTGGCTCACACGGCCATGTGGAGTTCACACCCCCTTACATCACATGGCCATGTGGCTCACACACCCCCCTGCATAGCTATATCTTATTGCAATGTCTTTTACTCCATCAAGATGGAATTTTCTCTGGTTGATGTATTCTTCAAAGTTTTAGATATTGAAGTTATCTACAAAGTGGTTCAAAGAACAGCCCAAAACACCAACGGAGCACAAAGTTATGCCTGTTTTACTCTTGGTATGCAATGCAGGAATTCCACACGGCCGTGTGCCAAGGCCGTGTCTCATAGAAACTCATTTTATACCTTCATTACGTAGTTTTTTCTGATTGAATTCTTCATAAGAGTTGTAGATCTTGAAGTTATCTACATTTTGATATCTGGTACGGCTCATAACTCCAACCGAACAGAAAGTTATGATCATTTTACTTTTGGTTTACAGTGCTGAATTTTCACACGGCCTTCACATGGCCGTGTGAAGTTCACACGGCCTTAGCACGCCCCCTACATGGCCTTGACATGGGGGTGTGGTCTCCACATGGCCTAAACTTGGGAAAACTATATTTTTGCATGCCCGTGACACTTCGAAAGCTCTAGACTTCATTTAAGCTCCGTTTTTGCGCCAAATTGCATCCTATCAATCAAAACAAGCAAAGAGTAGATCTTCGAACAAAATATGATGGAAGTATGACATTATAATGAAATAGGGTGCAATAAATATAGATTATGCTAATGAAATATAAGTAGATGTGCGTCAAAACATGCATAAAAGTATATATAATCTATGCACATCAATTGTTGCCCAATACACCATGATTAGTTCACTGGACCAAAAATGGTATGGCTTAGAAAAGAAATTGAACTTTGATGGACATAGTTAAGAGTATGCATAATAACTCCAAACTTCCTAAATCCTTGTGGTTTGAAGCTCTTAAAATAACGATGTATATATTAAACCGAGTTCCAACCAAGGTTGTTTGAAAGATGCCATTTGAGTTATAAAAAGGTTAGAAACTGAGTTTGCTACATATATGCATTTGGGGATGTCTATTTGAAGAGTTTATAATCCACAAGAAAAGAAATTTGACCTAAGGACTATAAGTGGATATTTCATTGGATATGCCTAAAAGTCCAAATGATATAAATTTTATTGTCCATTTCACAACATTAGAATTGTGGAAACAAGAAATATAAAATTTTTTGAAAATGACTTGACTATTTGGACCTTAATGCCCGATCAGAGGGGGGTGAATAGTCGATCACCCACAATGTTCACTTCCTACAACTTATTAGCGCACAACGGAATACAAAAATAAAACTAACAAGTAGAAAGTTAAACCCTAGAAGACAATAAACAAGAAAATAAACCAACATGTTGCGTTTAGCGTGGTTCAAAGATTAAGGCTTCTACTCCACAACAGTCCGTAAGGTGGACGAGCTCAATCTGTCGATGGATGACTCTCTGAAAAACCCCGACTAGCTCAAGTAGCTCTTTGTGAGTGGAGAAATCTTGCCACAACCTCGTACAAGCACACTTGATCACACGAGAACTTAGAAGATTGCTAATAGGGATTAACCACCTCTATTTCATCACCTAGGCTAGCCATCACAAGCTCTATTATATAGAGTTTGGGGGAAAATGTCCAAGCTATTTTTTTTCGTTACCAGTCAACTGGTAAAGTCACCAGTCAATTGGCCACTATTAAAAAAATCGACTATTATATCCCAATAGCTCGATACCAGGCAACTACCATACTTATCAGTCGAGTGGTCTTCATGGGCTAAGCAAACATAATAATTATGTTTGCTGCCAGTCGACTGCTAACTTTAACAGTCGATTGGTACTTGTGCTAGTCGACTGGTAACTTTGCAACCACTAATTCTACATCCTTATGAGTTGTTGGTTCTCAACCACCAATCAACTGAGACATATACCAGTCGACTGGTAAACCCTAACTTAGGATTTTACTCCAGAGTATAATCATTCATGCACTCGTTCTTGCCTGCACAACTCTATACTTTACCTTCAAGCCTCCTCCATCAGCCTTGCATCCCTCAGATGTCTCCCCATCCTTCATACCTTGCTTCTAGGAGCTTCCAACGGCCTTGTCCTTGTTATCAGGTCTTCCCATGACCTTGCCTTCTAGCCTCCTCCATCAACCTTGCATCCCTTTGATGTTTCTCCATCCTTCATGCCTTGCCTTTAAGAGCTTCTTTCGGCCTCGATTTTTATCCTTGTCAAGTCATACTTGGACTTACACCACCAAGACTCCACTTAGACTTTTACCTTTGCCAATATCACACTTGGGCTTTTTTTTATTGTACCTATATTCTGCATACTTACAACGCATATCAAATATAACAATAAACCTAACTTAAACCTTTATACAAATACCAAAACCTAGGGTCATATTGATTTCTCCAACATTGACTAGTGGGAGTGATCATTCTCATGACATAGCTTCTGAGAAAAATTACATTAATGATCAGCCACCTTGTTTAAGTTATGGATGAGCTGTCATTCACACCCCTCAAGCACAAATGGGTGTTTGACAACCAATTAAGGAGTTCCATAAAATATTGATGAAAATCTAATTAATTAAATTGTTAATGAGGAATAAGAATGTAAAGCCCGAAAATTCTCAAAACTATTTTAGAAATATAGTATGATTTTTCTGGAATTTTTAGATATTTTTCCGGAATTTTCCGAGTAGCGGAAGTAGCAAAAATAATTAGAACCGTAAAATAACTTAGGCGGGAATCGAACCCGAGACCTATGGTTTACGGATAAGTTTAGTAACCGGTGAACCCAGCAGGGCCGTGCTGAAAGAAAGAGGAATCAATTATATTTATATTAGAATTGGGCCTAGTTACCCACTTAATATAAATAGAAGAACTTAAGTTGGGTTGATTTATTTTAGAATTGGTTCGGCACCTCCTCACCTCACGCCACTTTTCCCTTCCAAAACCTCACCGCCGCCTCTCCCTCCTTCTCCTCTTCCTCACGCACGGCACACCAAGGCAAGGGTCCATAGGTTCATCTTCCGGCGACGACTCCAACACGAAAGAGGTTCTTCTCCGCGAGAGGAACGCGAAGACGTGATCGGATCGTCGAGAGGATCATCTCCACCGGAACTCTAGCGAATAGAATCGTAAGAAATTACGATCAAGAGGTAAGAAACCCCTCACCTGCAGTATAATAGCTCCGTTTGGATTTTCTAGGCATTAGATTAGTAATATGCAGATTTTGTGGCATGTAGGGTGTTTTAACCCTCCTCTCAGATTTAGGGATTTAGTTGAGCACCTTTAGATGGGCCGGACACATTTACCCTCTTCAGTTGGGGTTGTAGACGTTGTCGGGTGCCTAAAGGTGATCTCCCTAATAAAGAGGAGAGTTGGGGCACACTAAGTGTTCGACAAAATAACTAGATCAGTAAAAATGCAGCTTAGGCATTTTGATAGTACAGTTAAATGCATTAGAAGCGTTTAAAACAGTAAATCAGTTTATTTTAGCTATATGGGACTACGGTCCAATGGGTGGGCTCCCACAGTCGCCTCTAGGTTTAGACAACCTAGCTCTAGGTTCAGATAACCTAGAATCAGTAAGTTACACAGTAATTAGCTACATTCAGTATTTTATTTTCAGTAGGCACTGTACAGGATCAGATATCCGTTGGGTTGGACTCCCACAGTCGTCCCTAGGTTCAGACAACCTAGTAAACCCTACTAGATTCGGAACTTGCAATCCCGGGTCTAGTTAGGGATGCGCGCACAGCAAGTACAGTTGCCGGGCCCAAAACAGTATGATTATGTATTTTCACTTATTATGTATTAGATTTCAAAACTCAAAATCAATTATGCTAGTTGAGTTTGTTTCCAGTTACAGATTTAGTTTCAGTTAGTTTAGCCTATATTAAGTTCAGTGTTTATTTGGTTGCTTTGCCATGATTCAGTGCTTATGCCATGCTTATATGTTATGCCTTACGATTTCAGTATGTCATGTCTTAGCAAGTTCAGCGCATATTTTCAAATAGCATGATTTAAAAGCATATTGCATTGAATGCATGATTTTGTGAGGTAGATGGTTTCTTACTAAGCTTTAAGCTTACAGATTCTACTTTTCCTTATACTGCAGATAAAGGTAAAGGAAAGATGGACTAGCAGTGGAGGCTGGAGGTCAATGCAGATGAGGAAGTGTGTGTATGGAACTGGAATCAAAGATCCTTAGGGGATTTAGCAAGTTTAAACGATTGGACTTTTAGTATTTCTGTGTTATGCACTTTCAGTTATTAAATGCTACAAATTAGTAGACTATGTTTATATTCAGTTTAGAATGCTAGCTTTATGTCATTAGAATATGTTCTATAGATTTTAGAAGTGTTGTGTGAGGTCTTGGCACGCCAAAGTGCTGAAATCCGAGTCCCCGGGTGAAATCAGACTCTGATCGGTCTCCCGACCGATCAGGGCCTGGCTGTGTCACTGGATCGGTCAGCCGACCGATCCAGACAGATACAGTAGGCTACTGTATCCTCCTGGATCGGTCAGCCGACCGATCCAACACGATCAGCGTCTCCAGGTGCCTGGATCGGTCTGCAGACCGATCCAGACCCACCTGGATCGGTCTTGCCGTCCGATCCAGCCTCTTCTGGATCGGTCCGCAGACCGATCAGCCGACCGATCCAGTTGGGAGCAGGAGCTTCCCCAGCTTTGATCGATCCGTAGATCGATCAGCAGGCCGGCAGGTAGTTGGGAAATTAGTTTCTAGCCCTAGCTCGGTGGGGCGTTCAGGTTCCCCTCCGTAACATATGTACACCAGCAGAGAAGGTCTTTGGACCTTTCTTATCAGTTGTATCGGTCATTAGTAGAGTAAAATTTTAATTAGCCCAGCTTTCCGCACAGTACAGTTTAGCATTATTGTGACGATTCGTCTTACAGCCTGGTAGTAGAAGGCGGGTCGTTACAGAGTGGTATCAGAGCCGTGTTCCATACTTCCTACACACACATCAGCATTGTACCTGCAGTTTCCAAGTAAGAACACCTCTACTTTATTTATGCTTCATGTTTATTATTACAGTTCATGTTTATATGCCTACTTCCTGCTAGTATGAGATAGTCTTTGAACATGATATCAGTGATTATAGAACTGTGATAGTATTAGTTATACCTATGTTCTCTATGTCTTTAGAAATGGCACGAGGACGCCCAGCTAGAAGGGCACTAGCTACTGAGCCCCAGCCAGAGGCAGGCAGTTCAGTGCCTCCTCCAGACCTTACAGTACTAGTGGCTCAGTTACAGCAGCAGCTCGCTGAACAGCAACAGGAGATAGCCACCTTAAAAGCTAATCAGCAGAACACCCCCACAGACACCCCGGAACCGAATCTGACGACTCCAGAAGTCTTAGAGGTTCCACCAGCTCAGCCTACAGCGCTAACACCAGCACCAGCAGTCCCAGCAGCTGAGCCAAGAAAGGAAGCCTATCTGATCCAGTGGCAGCGAGTCAAGCCAGAGAACTTCTCAGGCACTAGTGAACCATGGGATGCCCAAGCATGGTTCAAAACACTGGAGAGCACGATGGAGCTTCTGGACTGGCCAGAGCACGAGAAGGTGAAGTGTGCATCCTTCTGCCTGACAGGAGACGCACGCATGTGGTGGGAAAGAATCAGAATGAAGCGCCCAGTGAGCCAGATGACATGGGCTGACTTTGAGAAGGAATTCTTTGAGGAGTTCTTTCATATGCGGGTTACAAACCGCCACTATGACGAGTTCACTGAGTTTCGTCAGGGCAACCTCTCAGTTGAGGAAGCCGTGAAGAAATTCAACAGGTTGGCTTGTTTATGCCCAGAGCTAGTCAGCACGGAAAAGGAACGGATCAGGTTGATGCTCAAGATGCTGAGGCCAGAGATAGCAGTGAACGTGGCTGGTGGCATACATAGGCCACAAACCACAGAGGAGTTAGTGAGCAATGCCTTGACCACAGAGCATTACCAGAACAGCATAAGGCAGCAGAAGCAAGTCTCCTCAGAGTCCAAGGGCCAAGGAAACTCTCACACTCAAAAACAGCAAGGCCACAGCTCTAACTGGAAAGGGAACTCCAACAGCAAGCGCAAATCAGGGAGTGACTCAAAAGGAGGACCATCTAGCAAGCGACCCAGTTATCCAAAGTGTGCCACTTGTGGGAGATTCCACCCAGGGGTTTGTCGCAAGGGCACACGAGGATGCTTTGAATGTGGACAAGAAGGGCACATGGCCAAGCAGTGCCCGAACAAGACCGGTCTTCCTCAGCCACAGCAGATCCAGTATGCAGGCCAGCCAGCTCAGTTACATCAGATGCAGGCCGCTCTAGAAGGTCCACTCATCAGCCAGGGCCGGTTAGAAGCCCCTCCAGCTATGGCGAATGCGAGGATCTACTCACTCACCAGAGAGGACGTAGCAAATGCCTCGACAGTCGTCACAGGTCAGATTAGCATTTTTCAGTATAGTGCTACTGTTCTATTTGATACTGGGGCAACCCATTCATATATAGCCAGGATGTTCTCCGAGAAATTAGAAATACCCCCAGAAGTACTCAGTGGTCAGTTGACACTACCTTCGGGAGAGGTCATGGCATCGACGCTCGAGCGGTGCCGGTCCATTATAGCGCATCGAACTCTTTTGTGATCGATCCTGCTGAAATGACTAACTACGACGTCATCCTTGGAATGGACTTCGATCCGATACGGTGCTTCCATAGAGTGCCGAAAGAAAGTCGTATTCCAACCCGGAGCAAGCTCGAGTACATCGGAGAACCAAAGAGAAAAGCCAGAAAACTTCTCTCAGCTATGAAGGCACAGAAGTTGATGGATTCGGGATGTACGGGGTACCTAGCACATGTAGTCACTACCAGCCAGGACGAGGACCAACAGCTAACAGAGGTCCGAGTTGTATGTGACTACCCAGCAGTCTTCCCTGAAGAGTTACCAGGCCTAGCACCAGCCAGGGAGATTGAATTTGAGATAGAGCTCTTCCCCGGCACCAACCCTATTTCCAAAGCGCCCTACCGCATGGCTCCAGCAGAACTGAAGGAACTTCATGAGCAGCTACAGGAGCTACTTGACAAGGGCTTCATACGCCCTAGTCACTCACCATGGGGAGCGCCTGTGCTATTCGTGAAGAAGAAGGATGGAAACATGCGGCTATGTATAGACTACAGAGCACTGAATCAGGTCACGGTCAAGAACAGGTATCCTCTTCCCAGAATAGATGACCTGTTCGACCAGTTAAAGGGAGCAGCAGTGTTCTCAAAAATTGACCTCAGATCAGGATATCACCAAGTCAGAGTCAAGGAGGGTGATATACCGAAGACAACATTCAGGACCAGATACGGACATTACGAGTTCGTAGTCATGCCTTTTGGCGTGACAAATGCTCCAGCTACATTCATGGATCTTATAAACAGGGTATTCAGGGAGTATTTAGATAAGTTTGTGATTGTGTTTATCGATGACATTCTTATCTACTCCGGAACTCAGGAAGAACACTCAGAGCACCTGAAACTAGTATTGCAGACCCTTCAGCAGAACCAGCTATACGCCAAGTTCACGAAATGTGAGTTTTGGCTAAATCAGGTGTCCTTCCTGGGTCACGTCATCTCAAAGGATGGTATTATGGTAGATCCCAGCAAGATAGAAGCAGTAAGTAACTGGAGGAGACCTAGGAATGCCAGGGAGATCAGGAGCTTTCTGGGATTAGCAGGATATTACAGAAAGTTTGTAGAGGACTTCTCCAGGATAGCCTCCCCACTGACAGCTCTCACCAGGAAGAACAAGAAATTTCAGTGGACGGAGGACTGCGAGAACAGCTTCAGCGAACTCAAGAGGAGATTGACTAGTGCACCTATTCTAACACTGCCAGAAAATACAGACAGCTTCGATATATATAGTGACGCCTCTAAATTGGGATTAGGAGCAGTGCTGATGCAAGATGGCAAGGTAATCGCCTATGCCTCCAGACAACTCAAGGATTATGAGAAGAACTACCCTACTCATGATCTTGAGCTTGCAGCAGTAGTGTTCGCTCTCAAAATTTGGAGACATTACTTGTATGGAGCTCAGTGCAGAGTGTATACAGATCATCAGAGTCTGAAGTACTTCTTCACTCAGAAGGATCTGAATATGCGACAGCGCAGGTGGCTAGAGCTAGTCAAAGATTATGACATAGACATCCTCTACCACCCAGGGAAAGCCAATAGGGTAGCAGATGCACTTAGCAGGAAATCCAGCGCTACCTTATTATCTCTAGCAGCCATGTCACCCCCCCTACAGAAGGAGATCGCGGATTTTGGTCTCGAACTCATCGTCGGACAGCTCTCTACTATGACCTTAGAGTCTACCTTGCTTGGTGATATTCAGTCAGCTCAGGATCAGGACCCTGAAATTCAGAAAATCAAGCAAGGGCTAACAGAATCAGAAAGTAGAGAATTCAGAGTGTCCGATAGCGGGGTGTTGTATTTTGGTGATAGACTCTGTGTTCCAGATCAGGAGGAGCTACGGAGACAGATTTTAGATGAGGCTCACAGGACTCCCTATGCGATGCATCCAGGCTCCACCAAAATGTATCAAGACCTGAAGAAACGTTTTTGGTGGCCCGGGATGAAGCGAGACATCGCCAGATATGTTAGCATCTGCCTCACCTGTCAGGGGGTCAAGGCAGAACATCAGCGACCAGGAGGAGTTCTGCAGCCTATACAGATTCCAGAATGGAAGTGGGAGGATATCTCGATGGACTTCATAGTGGGGCTACCCAGAACCACGAATGGTTTTGATGCCATCTGGGTAATAGTCGACAGGTTGACTAAATCAGCCCACTTTTTAGCTATCAAGATATCCTACTCCATGGAGAAGCTAGCTCAGTTGTATCTCCAGGAGATCGTCAGACTACATGGAGTCCCACGAACCATCATTTCAGACAGAGACAGCAGATTCACATCACACTTCTGGGAGTGTGTACAGTCAGCATTGGGCACCAAATTGAAATTCAGCACAGCCTTCCATCCTCAGACAGATGGTCAGACGGAGCGAGTAAATCAGGTACTCGAAGATATGCTCCGAGCGTGTGCCCTAGACTTCAAGGGAAGTTGGTGCAAATATCTGAGCTTAGCAGAATTTGCATACAACAACAGTTATCAGGCCACTATCGGCATGGCACCTTATGAGGCACTCTATGGGCGAAGGTGCAGATCACCAATCTGTTGGTATGAGAGTGGTGAACAGAAGGAACTAGAGCTTCAGACAGATCTAGTGGCAGATACCACAGCAGCCATACAGCAGATTCGCCAGAGGATAGAGACAGCACAGAGCCGCCAGAAAAGCTATGCTGATACACGACGCAGACCCCTAGAGTTTTCAGTTGGGGATACAGTTTTCCTCAGAGTAGCTCCCATGAAGGGAGTCATGCGTTTTGGGAAGAAGGGCAAGCTAGCTCCCAAATATGTGGGACCATACCTTATCACGAAGAGAGTGGGCAAGGTAGCATATGAGCTAGAGCTACCTCAGGAGATGTCAGCCGTCCACAATGTATTTCATGTCTCCATGCTGAAGAAGCATATTCCAGACGCCACCCAGGTGATTGAGCCCCAGTTGGTACAGGTCCGTGATGATCTCAGCTATGACAGTCGGCCTATTCAGATAATAGACCGAGCAGTAAAGAAATTACGGAACAAGGAAGTACCATTAGTCAAAGTCAGCTGGCAAAATCACACAGCAGCAGAGGCGACTTGGGAGACAGAGGCCAACATGAGACAGAAGTACCCAGAATTGTTATAAGGTATGGGGGATTGTAAAGCCCGAAATTCTCAAAACTATTTTAGAAATATAGTATGATTTTTCTGGAATTTTTAGATATTTTTCCGGAATTTTTCGAGTAGCGGAAGTAGCAAAAATAATTAGAACCGTAAAATAGCTTATGCGGGAATCGAACCCGAGACCTATGGTTTACGGATAAGTTTAGTAACCGGTGAACCCAGCAGGGCCGTGCTGAAAGAAAGAGAAATCAATTATATTTATATTAGAATTGGGCCTAGTTACCCACTTAATATAAATAGAAGAACTTAAGTTGGGTTGGTTTATTTTAGAATTGGTTCGGCACCTCCTCACCTCACGCCACTTTTCCCTTCCAAAACCTCACCGCCGCCTCTCCCTCTTTCTCCTCTTCCTCACGCACGGCACACCAAGGCAAGGGTCCATAGGTTCATCTTCCGGCGACGACTCCAACACGAAAGAGGTTCTTCTCCGCGAGAGGAACGCGAAGACGTGATCGGATCGTCGAGAGGATCATCTCCACCGGAACTCTAGCGAATAGAATCGTAAGAAATTATGATCAAGAGGTAAGAAACCCCTCACCTGCAGTATAATAGCTCCGTTTGGATTTTCTAGGCATTAGATTAGTAATATGCAGATTTTGTGGACATGTAGGGTGTTTTAACCCTCCTCTCAGATTTAGGGATTTAGTTGAGCACCTTTAGATGGGCCGGACACGTTTATCCTCTTCAGTTGGGGTTGTAGACGTTGTCGGGTGCCTAAAGGTGATCTCCCTAATAAAGAGGAGAGTTGGGGCACACTAAGTGTTCGACAAAATAACTAGATCAGTAAAAATGCAGCTTAGGCATTTTGATAGTACAGTTAAATGCATTAGAAGCGTTTAAAACAGTAAATCAATTTATTTTAGCTATATGGGACTACGGTCCAATGGGTGGGCTCCCACAGTCGCCTCTAGGTTTAGACAACCTAGCTCTAGGTTCAGATAACCTAGAATCAGTAAGTTACACAGTAATTAGCTACATTCAGTATTTTATTTTCAGTAGGCACTGTACAGGATCAGATATCCGTTGGGTTGGACTCCCACAGTCGTCCCTAGGTTCAGACAACCTAGTAAACCCTACTAGATTCGGAACTTGCAATCCCGGGTCTAGTTAGGGATGCGCGCACAGCAAGTACAGTTACCGGGCCCAAAACAGTATGATTATGTATTTTCACTTATTATGTATTAGATTTCAAAACTCAAAATCAATTATGCTAGTTGAGTTTGTTTCCAGTTACAGATTTAGTTTCAGTTAGTTTAGCCTATATTAAGTTCAGTGTTTATTTGGTTGCTTTGCCATGATTCAGTGCTTATGCCATGCTTATATGTTATGCCTTACAATTTCAGTATGTCATGTCTTAGCAAGTTCAGCGCATATTTTCAAATAGCATGATTTAAAAGCATATTGCATCGAATGCATGATTTTGTGAGGTAGATGGTTTCTTACTAAGCTTTAAGCTTACAGATTCTACTTTTCCTTATACTGCAGATAAATGTAAAGGAAAGATGGACTAGCAGTGGAGGCTGGAGGTCAATGCAGATGAGGAAGTGTGTGTATGGAACTGGAATCAAAGATCCTTAGGGGATTTAGCAAGTTTAAACGATTGGACTTTTAGTATTTCTGTGTTATGCACTTTTAGTTATTAAATGCTACAAATTAGTAGACTATGTTTATATTCAGTTTAGAATGCTAGCTTTATGTCATTAGAATATGTTCTATAGATTTTAGAAGTGTTGTGTGAGGTCTTGGCACGCCAAAGTGCTGAAATCTGAGTCCCTGGGTGAAATCAGACTCTGATCGGTCTCCCGACCGATCAGGGCCTGGATCGGTCAGCCGACCAATCCAGACAGATACAGTAGGCTACTGTATCCTCCTGGATCGGTCAGCCGACCGATCCAGCGCGATACAGTAGCGATCCCAGCGTCTCCAGGTGCCTGGATCGGTCGGCAGACCGATCCAGACCCACCTGGATCGGTCTTGCCGACCGATCCAGCCTCTGCTGGATCGGTCAGCCGACCGATCCAGTTGGGAGCAGGAGCTTCCCCAGCTTTGATCGATCCGTAGATCGATCAGCAGGCCGGCAGGTAGTTGGGAAATTAGTTTCTAGCCCTAGCTCGGTGGGGCGTTCAGGTTCCCCTCCGTAACATATGTACACCAGCAGAGAAGGTCTTTGGACCTTTCTTATCAGTTGTATCGGTCATTAGTAGAGTAAAATTTTAATTAGCCCATCTTTCCGCACAGTACAGTTTAGCATTATTGTGACGATTCGCCTTACAGCCTGGTAGTAGAAGGCGGGTCGTTACAAAGAAGAAATTGTTCAACCGATTAAACAACAAGTTATTTAAGAGGATAACTTAAGAAGATTGTTGGGGTTCAATCAAAGTCGCACATTAGAAAGATTTGGTAAAGATCATGAGTTTAAAAGGACGCACGATATCACCATTGGCATGAGACATTTTGGGTAAAATTTAAGGTAAAGCCATGAGAGCCTATGCTCAAAGTGGACAATATCATGTCATTGTGGAGATATATGGGCATCCTTTAGGTACAACAAATGATATCAAAACCATGATCCAAGCTAGATGCCATGTGGGTGGCCTTGAACGAAGTTGAGGGTAGGCCCAAAGCTAGTTATGAGTGACTGGATGCTTATGGGGAGGCCTGGAGCAGGTCAGGGTGACCGGATGAGGATACTCTGAGGAGGCCCAAAGAAAGTTAGGGTGACCGGATGTGGATACTCCGGGGAGGCCCAGAGTAGGTCAGGGTGACCAGATGCTTGCGGGGAGGCTCGGAGCTGGTCAAGATGGCTGCATGCTTGCGAGGAGGTTCGAAGTAGGTCATGAGTGATCGGATGTTTATGGAAAGACCCAAAGCAGGTCAGGATAACCGAATACTTGCAGGGAGGTTCGGAGCAGGTCAGGATGACTGGATACTTGCGAGGAGGTCTGGAGTAGGTCAAGGTAATCGGATACTTGTGGGGAGGCGAGTAGGTTAAGGTAACTGGATGCTTACAAGGAGGCCTGAAGCAGGTCAAGGTGACCGAATGCTCGAGGGGAGGTCCAGAGTATGCTAAGGTGACTGGATGCAGATGCTTGCGGGGAGGCCTAGAGTATGTCAGGGTGACCGGATGCTCATGGGGAGACCCGGACCATTAGAGTAATTGTGGTCCTTTTTTTTAGGGGAGGATTGTTGGGGTTCAACCAAAGTTCCACATTGGAAAGATTTGGTAAAAACTCATGGATTTAAAAGGATGCATGATATGTCCATTAGTATGAGGTCTTTTAGGTAGAACCCAAGAGTAAAGCCATGAGAGCTTAAGCCCAAAGTGGATAATATCATGTCATTGTGGAGATATGTGGACATCCTTTAGGCATAACAAAGATCTACTAGAATAAGGAAATCAACAATATCAAATGACTATGTTGTGTATCTATAAGAATTGAATTTTAATGTTGGAACCGAAAATGACCTTAGAATATTTTTCACAAGCCATAAGTTGTAGTGAATCAAAATTTTAGTATGATGCTATGAAAGAAGAATTGAATTCTATGGGATCAAATGAAGTTTGGGATCTTGTCGACTTGCTCGATGGAGAAAAAATCATAGAATATAAATGAGTTTTCAAAATAAAGAAGGGCTCGTTGGCCAATATTGAGAGATATAAAGCAAGACACATATCTAAAAGATTCCCTCAAAGGGAAGGAATCAACTATAAAAAGACATTTTCTTCTATCTTCAAGAAAGATTCCTTTCGCATTATTATGACATTGGTAACACATTTTGATTTAGAATTACAACAAATAGATGTGAAAACTGCGTTTATTAATGGAGATCTAGAGGAAGAGATTTATATGAAACAACTAGAAGGTTTTTTCTCTAGTAATTGTAAGCACTTGGTATACAAGCTCAAGAAATCCATATATGGATTGAAATAAGTTTCCTATCAATGGTATTTGAAATTTCATGATGTCATCTCTTCATTTGGTTTCTTGGAGAATGTCATGGATCAAGATTTGTTTCTTTAATCTTTATATGGATGATATTTTACTTACAACTAATTATAAAGGTTTACTATATAAGTTAAAACAATTTCTCTCTAAGAACTTCGATATGAGTAATGCATCTTATGTCATTGGCATTAAAATACATAGAGACAGATTTCAAGGAATCTTATGTTTGTCTCGAGAAACCTATATCAAGAAAATTTGAGAGATTTTAGATGTAAATTTGTTCACCAAATATAGCTTCTATTGTGAAAGGTGAGAAATTTAATATGGATCAATGTCCAAAAATGACTTTGAAAGAGAATAAATGAAAAACATTCATTATGTTTCTATTGTTAGAAGCTTGATGTATGCTTAGGTTTGCACTAGACCTAACATTGCATTTATTGTTGATATGTTGGGAAGATATTAGAGTAATCTGGGTATAGACCACGGGAAAGCTACAAAGAAGGTGAGACTAAAAACTACATGCTTGTATTTAGACGAGATGACAATTTGAAAGTGATTGACTACTTTGATTCAGACTACGCTGGTTATTTTGATTCACGAAAATTAACTTTTGGATATATTTTTATACTAGCCGATGGAGTTATGTCTTGGAGAAAAGCAAAGCAGACGTTGACCGTCGCTTCCACTATGGAGGTTGAGTTCGCCTCTTATTTTGAGACGACATCGTATAGTGTTTAGATGAAGAGTTTCATTTCGGGGCTTAGAATTGTGGATTCTATTTTTAAGTCATTGAGGATATATTGTGATAATTCAACTGCTATCCTTATGGCTAAGACCAATAAAAGTGAGAACTAAGCATATCAATTTTAAGTATCTAGCCATAAAAGAACATGTTAGAGATAAGACAGTCCTATTGAATACTGAATATATTAGCACTAAATTGATGATTATTAATCCTTTGACTAAAAGCATGTCATCGTTGAAATTTAGGGAATATGTAGAGAGGATGTGACTTGAAAATTTTATTGTTAAAATAATTTAGTTATCAATAAAATTTAATTATGATATTTTCTCATATTTATGTACATATTAATTAATTTAAAAAATATCATTAAAGTTGGGCATTGAGTAAATATAAGGTTTATTTATTAAGATATATTAATTGAGAAGAATAATACAATATATAATATATGAAAGATAATACTCATGTTTAGAGTATTTATAGTCATGATTCATATATCTTATATACGTATTTAGTGAATTATGAAATACATATAAAATAAGTGGAAGAATATTAAAAATGTTTTATCTTGATTACAAATCTTTTCATATTAAGTAGGAGAATGTTGAAAATATTTTATACTTATTTAGGGTCCTAAACAAACACCATTTAAGAATAATAAAACTATCTGTATTTAGAAGATTCTAAAGTATTAATCAATAAAAGTGGTGTTTAAACTTTCTTTAAATATGACTCATTTAAATGACTCAAGTAACCATCAATTTATTTTTCCTATTTAGTTATCATATTTATTCCGTAGAAAGGGTTTAAATTTTATTCAGCATGTATTTTCCAAAAACATTTATGATGGTGGGTCGGTCTGATCAGTACTTCTGATTTATTTTGATGATCCAAGATAAATTTTAGTGGCCCCATAATGATCCATGATAATATCTTCTTTCACATACTTTGGACGGACGGACTGTGAGCTGCATCAACATAATTTGCTACCAAATCTTTTACTTTCCTCTATAAATAGCTCCAAGATTTCATTATTGCAGATCACATTCACTCCACTGCTTGCCCCTGCTTCAACTGACAGCGAGAGGAAGCGCGAGAGAGGAGATGCTGCACAAATTGTGCCCTGCGATCGCCGGGCGGTCCCGGCGGCACCAGAAGGAGTCAGCGCCTCCGCCGGTGAAGGTGAACGCGACGGTGGTTCTGGTGAAAAAGAACGTGTTGGGCTTCAACGACTTCAGCGCATCGCTTCTCGACAACGTGGGCGAGTTCCTCGGCAACCGCGTCCGCTTCCACCTCGTCAGCTCCACCGCCGGTGAACCGAGTACGATCTCGCCCCCAATCCCTCCCCTCCCTCCTTTATTTCGCCTGTCGGTATCTGGATCGGACCAGGCGAGCTCGCCAAGTCCGATATCACCCCCGATCCCTTTCCTCCTATTCGTCAGGTCTCGATCGGATCCACAGACCGAGTCGACTCGCGAGCTTGCCCTTTTTGAGAAGTAACCAGGCTAGGGTTTACTGGGTAGCTTGACTTTGACCCAGGTCAATCTCCTTCCTCGTCAAGCAACAACGAAAAAAAAAACAGCACAAAAAAACTTGTCTGTGATTTTGAGAAGTAACTTTTTGCATCAAAATTAAATCTAAATAGACAGAATATCCTCACTAAAGTAAAGGAGACATTTCGATATTTTTTTCTTCCTGCTTTTAATTCCCGATATAGCACCGAGCCACCACAATTAATGCCAGTTCACTGCACACGATGCGCTTTATACGATGTTTCCGATCACGGACGGCATATGGAACGAGGTCATTAACTGTGGTAGATCCTGACAAAATAATAATAATAGTAATAATAATATCGAATATCGGTTGTTAAATTTACTCTGCAGTCAAATGGAAGCGACAAATTAAGCTGATGACGGCGGAAGCAGATAAATCGAATCGAGGAAGAATCGGTCCGCCGGCGTACTTGGAGCACTGGGGGACGCTGCTGCTTAAGTCGGTGACGGCCGGTGAATCAAAGTTCAACTTGCAGTTCGAGTGGGACGAAAGCCTCGGGATCCCCGGCGCCGTCATCGTGAAGAACCACCACCATTCGGAGTTCTTCCTCAAGTCCGTCACCTTGCCGGAGGGCGTCCCCGGCCACGGAAAACGTATCCATTTCGTCTGCAACTCTTGGGTTTATCCGGTGAAAAAGTATAAGTACGATCGAATCTTCTTCTCCAACGACGTGAGTGTTTAATTCGATTTGCAATGCGTTTAGTTTCAGGCAAGAATTTGGTGAGTTTGGAAGATGTTGTTGTGCAGGCGTATCTGCCGAGCCAAACGCCGGAGTTGCTGAAGGCGTACAGAGCCGAAGAGCTCGTCCATCTCCGGGGAGACGATGTCAGCGGCGCACTGAAGGAGCACGACCGGGTTTACGCCTACGCCTACTACAACGACCTCGGCCAGCCGGACAAAGGCCGAGACCACGTCCGCCCCGTACTCGGCGGCTCCAAAGACTTACCTTACCCTCGCCGGGGCCGCACCGGTCGCCGTCCGACCAAGTCCGGTGAGTTATCTAGAGCTAACAATTCATTCCAATTTTCATATTTTAGTAAAGATTTGAATTCCTTTAATGAAATAACAGATCGGCGAACGGAGAGCCGGCTCCCGCTGCTAAGCCTGGACATCTATGTGCCTCGGGACGAGCGGTTCGGCCACCTGAAGATGGCCGACTTCCTGGGTTACACGCTCAAGGCGCTGACGCAGTCGCTGCTCCCGGCGCTGAACGCGGTGTTCGACTTTACCCCCATGGAGTTCGACACATTTCAAGACGTGCTCAACCTCTACGACGGCGGTCTGCGGCTGCCGCAGCTCGACGATACTCGCGACCAGGTCCCCGTTGAGATGCTCCGGGAGCTCGTTCGCACCGACGGCGATAGCGTCCTCAAGCTTCCTCTTCCATCCGTCATCCAACGTGAATAATTAGAATTGAATTTTGATCAATTAGATGCAGAGCTGACGTTAGCGTACCCTGTTTCTGTGGCAGATGACAGGGAAGCTTGGAGGAGCGACGAGGAGTTCGGAAGAGAGATGCTGGCCGGAGTGAATCCTGTCATCATCAGGCGTCTCCAGGAGTTTCCTCCGACCAGTAAGCTTGATCCAAAATTGTACGGCGATCACACCAGCTCGATCACGGCAGCTCACATTGAGAGGAACCTTGAAGGCAGAACGGTGGATGAGGCGTTGAAGGCGAACAAGCTGTTCATTTTGGATCACCATGGTGCGCTGATTCCCTTCTTGAACCGGATCAACTCCGGCGCCAACAGGATCTACGCCACCAGGACTCTGCTGCTGCTCAAGGACGACGGCAAGCTGAAGCCGCTGGCGATCGAGCTGAGCTTGCCACACCCCGATGGCGAGCAACACGGTGCGGTCAACCGCGTGTTTACCCCGGCCGAGGTCGGCGTCCAGGGCTCGATTTGGAGTCTAGCCAAGGCTTATGCCGCCGTCAATGACTCCGGCTACCACCAACTCATCAGCCACTGGTACACTAAGACGCTTGCATATGCGCGAACTATGCCGTTTTTTATCGTCCTGACGGGTGGTTGATGAATCTCCAGGCTGAACACGCACGCCGTGATGGAACCATTTGTGATCGCCACCAACCGGCAGCTCAGCGTCGTGCACCCGGTGCACAAGCTTCTCAGCCCGCACTACCGCGACACGATGAACATTAACGCGTTTGCTCGACAGACACTCATCAATGCCGGCGGCATCCTGGAGGCCACCGTCTTCCCCGGAAAGTACGCCCTGGAATTGTCCGCCGTCGTCTACAAGGGCTGGAAGCTAACAGAGCAAGCCCTGCCCGATGACCTCCTCAAGAGGTCAAACTGTTGAAATCTGCGTCCATTAGTTTACCTTTATTCTTCTCCGAAATTTGCTTCTGTTGTTTTATTACAGAGGAGTGGCGGTGGAGGATCCGGCGAGCCCGCACAAGGTCCGGCTTCTCATCGAGGACTACCCGTACGCCGTCGACGGCCTGGAGATATGGTCGGCGATCCAGACGTGGGTGACCGAATACTGCGCCATCTACTACCCCGACGACGCGTTGGTCGGAGGCGACGTGGAGCTGCAGGCGTGGTGGAAGGAGGTGCGCGAGGACGGACACGGCGACAAGAAGGACGAGCCATGGTGGCCCAAATTGGAGACCGTCGCCGAGTTGACCAAGACCTGCACCACCATCATCTGGGTGGCCTCCGCCCTCCACGCCGCCGTCAACTTCGGGCAGTTCCCTTACGCCGGCTACCTCCCAAACCGGCCCACCATAAGCCGGCGGTGGATGCCCGAGCCAGGCACACCGGACTACGAGGAGCTGGAGAAGAACCCTGACCTGTTCTTCCTCAAGACCATCACGAGCCAGCTGCAAACCATCCTCGGTGTTTCTCTGATCGAGGTCCTGTCGCGACACTCGTCGGACGAGGTGTACCTCGGCCAGCGGGACACGCCGGAGTGGACCTCCGACGAGATGGCGCTGGAGGCGTTCGATCGCTTCGGCCAGACGCTGATAGAGATCGAGAACCGGATCATGAGTATGAACCGGGACCCAAAGTTTAAGAACCGGACCGGGCCTGTGAAGATGCCTTACATGTTGCTCTACCCTAACACGTCCGACCTCGATCGGGTCGGCGGGCTCACCGGTCGTGGGATCCCCAACAGCGTGTCGATTTGAGTTGTTCGGATTTAATCTACAAACTATTCTCTTAAAATAATGTTTAGTATCGGCATTATCAGAATAAAGTTTAATGAGATCTCAATGTCACACTGCGTTGGGTAACGTCCCGTTATACATAAATATTTCCACGTGCTTATAAATACGATCTTAAAGACAGTGACATTATTTTGATTATTGTAATAAATGATGATTACGTTCACTAAACAAGATTCACAATTCATTTTTAAGTTATACGAAGAGTTCAAATAATCAAGGGTGAAAGTTTACAGACGACATCTTGACTATTCCAACAACAAGAACAAGAGACAGAAGCTCGTGGTCGATCCGATCTCTATCTTAGTTTACCATTAACTACAGCTGTTATTCCTTCTCACTTCCAACCTCGGCCGTCTACTATATTCCTTAACTCGGTCCTACACAAACATAAAAAAAAAAAAAAAAAAAAAACAATCGTTCTTTTCTATATTTGAATATAGAAATGTATATTTATTTATTTATTTATTTGGGTGTACTCTGTCGTTCATTATTATGATCTTGATATTGCAACTACCCCTCCTTATTGCTACGTCAATTATGAATCGCCCTTATTTATTGAGAGGACCATCTATTTTGCAAAGAACAACACGCGTCGAGGATTTGTCGGAGTTATCCTGATAAGACCCTCCTATTTCTAAACAGAATAGAAATTAAAAAATAATAAAAGCGAGCGAGTGATAGTGATAAGTTTTAATTCAGGTTTCGAAAGAAATAAAGTTCTATCGGTGCTTATACGGAGGTTATACGTATAAAATTTAGAAATTTATATTTGTTATAGAAAGTTTATAATCGTCGAATTTTGGTTTTAAAAGTAATATTTAGGTCTTCATCCGACCTTTCAAAATGTTTATTACTGTTTTTTAATATTTTTTAATAATATTTAGAATATTTTTTTATGTTTCTATATTATAGGTTTTAGTTTATCTATACCAACGTTTTTTTTTCTTTTTTGTTAATTTTAATTTCGAAAGATTATTTTTCTGGACAACATCTCTTTTGTTTTATAAGATTATTGATATAGTGTGTAAAAGAAGGGCTCGATAAATCCAGGAGGTTAATAGTTAAGGAGACATGATAGTCAAAAGTCAAAAGGTCGTGACAGACAATAGTCAAAGGGGCATGACAGTCAATAGTCAAGGGGGTGTGACAGTCAATAGTCAAGGGGTGAGGCAGTCAACAATCAAGAGAACGTGACAATCAACAATCAAGGGAAGGTGGGAGTCATGTCGACTCATGTCAGCAGCCACATAATTCCTGGTTGGGCATAGACAAGGCAAGTCCCCATATCTGAGATGCAAGATGCAGCTTACACTAGTTCCTGACCTACCCCCGACTGATCGGGTTTCCCTAGCTCGGGATTTGTAGATGGTCCTGTTACTTTTGCTAAGACAACTCTCGACCTGCTCCTCAACAGACACATCGTGAAGAAGGAGTCCCTCGTCATAGCTCATCCTCTTCATTAACACTCAATCTCGGTGGTACACCTAAGCGGTCATCCCGATCTGTCTGTAGCTGAACCCGAGCGGGATGGAAAGCACTAAGCGACAACAATGTTAGAGAATCACAACCTCCTATCATAGAATAACTGTCATATATCAGGAAATATTCCAGTGGTCTGTCATTACCGGAGAGTGAAACCTTCCTTCTACCAATAGAAGGTCGTCATACATCCTTTCTCACCTGACAGATCCTGACACCCTACATTCTCTGACAATAGTCAGACTCTGAAGGTATGCAACGTTATATAAAAAAGGGAGGTCCTCTTCCTTGGCCAGGTACGCACGCATACACACTCGTCTTCAACAGTTATTTTTTTATTGTACACTGTTCTTCCGAGGAAAAAAGACATGATTTAAACGTCAAAGGGCCTACATTAGAGACTTTTTTCCTAGTTTCTGGTGTCTAATATTTCGGGTACTTGTTTGAGTATGTACAAAGTTTAAGTATCACCAGTCCTTATACTATATACCTTGGAGTTTCATGTGGGAGTTAGTTTTTAGACAGACATACATAGGGTACATTAAAGTTATCTCTTCATCAATACTATTGTTATATTCATCTGTCTATGTTTGACTCAGATTTTTGACAGAATTAATTATAATTAAGGTTCATATATCATAATTTTATTTTTTATTTCATAGTCTTATGAGTTATGAGCTAGTCTTTATAAGCAGATATTTACTGTATGAGACTTGAGCCCTTTATTAATAATAAAATTTTCTAATTTTTTAGAAAATCATGAGATTTATGTCTTCTTGGTTTTCTCTTCTGGCATTTTCTTAAAATTCATCGTCTCACCTACTAGTAAGATAATCACTATCTATCCGAGTGAATTATAAAAAGTCAACTCCTTTCATGCGTATAATTGATATTTATAGGTGTGAGAGGGCAAAATACCTTAAAGATTATGGAAAAGTGAAACTCAACACTATAGCTTAGCTCAGCTCGGCAGCTTAGCTAACTCAGCTAGACAGCTCAACTCAAATAGTGGTGACTCAACGAAGAAGACTGGACTACATCGGGATGGAGTCACATAGGCACGTCCTACTATCTGGACGAAGCCGGATACTCTGTACCATTACTCAATTATCTAATATGGTTTGGTTTAGGAGGCAAGTTGTTGGTTGCTATAAGAACTTCAACTTCTTATAAAAACTTTGACAGTTTGAGACTAGTACGGGCCAAGCAGTGAAATAACAAGGGGTGTTACCTTGTGGAAAGGTGAGAATCCTCGTCCTGAAAGTCCTGTAAGACCATCTCAAATACATTAGAAGTGTAGGAAATGGAAACGTGGAAATATCCACATTGACGACTTTTTTTGAGATAAAATGTCTGTTTTTTATTCATGAGATGATTTTCATTATAAAAAGAGCATCTAAGGGTGAGAAAACGGGTTTCTAAGGGTGAGAAAACGGGTTTTATTTAGAACTGGAGAACGTTTTCATCATGGAAGGAGGAGCATCCAAGTAACAAGGATTCGATTTATGAATCTATCGAGGAGGTTTATTGTAATCTTCTCACTGACGACAAACACGGGAATTTGTTCTTCATCTTCAAGATATTGTTTGTACTCCGGGTTAGTTTTAATGTGGTCAACCAAGTTTAGTTAGGTCCTGTTATGTTTGATCCTTATGTCTAAGTGTGCAGGAGCTTAGAAACATAAGAAGTCGAGCGGAAGACACAGCTAGCGAGAAGGATGACACGAGAAGGGAGTCGACAGGCTCGGTACATTCGAAGGACAACACTACAAAAAAAAAACCTTTAGAAGCGATTTTAAGACACCTATAGCAGCGATTTTCAACCGCTGCTAAATCTATTGCACCGGTTCAAAACCGTTGCAGATGTTGGCGACGCTAAAGCCAATAGATGCGGTAAATCTGACCGGTGGTTTATGAATAAGAGCTGATTCTGTTGGATACCTATAGAAGCGGTTAATGACCAATCCTGATGGATACTTATAGAAGCGGTTAATGACCGATCCTGATGGATACTTATAGAAGCGGTTAATGACCAATCCTGATGGATACCTATAGAAGCGATTAATGACTGATCCTGATGGATAACTATAGAAGCAATCAATGACCGATCTTGATGTATACCTATAGAAGCGGTTAATGACCGATCCGGATGGATACCTATAGAAGCGGGTAATGACTGATCCTGATGGATAACTATAGAAGCAATTAATGACCGATCCTAATGTATACCTATAGAAGCGGTTAATGACTGATCCTGATGGATACCTATAGAAGCGGTTAACGACCGATCCTGATGGATACCTATAGAAGTGGTTAATGACCGTCTCTATAGAATTTTTCATTCTAGAAAACTACTCTTTCGAAGCGGTTATAACCGGTTCTAAAGGTGTAGTTATAGGAACAGTTAAAACCGCTACTATTATTGAATTAACAATTTTACAAAAAAAAATCCTATTTTCTATTGTACCTGTAGAATTCTAAATCAAATGCTTAAATTTAAATCAATTGACAATATTCATATTTCATTTCACAAACCTAATTTATTTCCATAACATATAAATATAAATTTGATTACCAAATCAACACATAGAATTTGTATTTCATTTCAAAATATTCATAACATTTAACTCCACACTATAACACAAACATAATATTTTCTTCAATCTCCAAAATATATACAACTTTCAATAACAAGTTTTTCTCTACCAAAAAAAACATCAAAAGGCATGTGCTCCAAACAACAAAAGGCATGCGCTCCAAACGACAAAAGACATGTGCTTCAAGCGACAAAAGACATTTGCTCCAACCTTCAATAGCAACCTTCAATAGAACCACCAAATTATATTCTATCAACATATTTGAATATATAATAAAAAAAAATATTTAACAAAAGCTTATAACAAATAAGAAGACAAGTAAATATTTAACAAGATGGCAGTTTTGTTGTAGACTTTTCTTTAGTCCGTATGTTCAATCATCACCAATCAATAACCCAACTAAATTAGTTTAAAAACTAATAAAGTTTAACCAAACATAAAACCTACACTAGGTCACCAAACCTCATGCCACAGTAGTGAGCTAAATTCAATAAGTTTAACTGGGACATTGTGAATAAGCTTGCTGATTAAGAAAAATTCAAATTTGCAATTGTAACATGGAGACAAAAAACTAATGATGAATTAGGAGGGAATAAACAATTGCCTAGATTTGTTATCAAATTCTAACTTTGGATGAAATTGATGTTTACTAAAACTTAGGGTAAAAATCTAAACTAAATTAAGCAATTCACCCTTGTTAGATTATCATGCCATTATATATGCCAAAAGATATATATTAGTAATAGAAGACAAGTTTTGTTGTCCTCTGCGAGTGGGGTCTTGGCACACTTGGAAGTATGAACTGTGCATGCACCAGTATTGTTGATACAGTAGCTTCTTGTGCCCTGATATTGGCAACATGAATTGGGAGCTGGGAGGAAGCTAAGAGGTTGATTAATTAATGATTCCATCCATCCATAAATACTCTACCCTATGAAAAAAATATTTAACCAAAGCTTGTACCAACTAAAAACATCAAAAGCTATGAAACTGTCAACTAGACAAGAAATGCTGAAGAAAACATCTAGATATCTATTTATTTTGTCAGCTATCTTCATGGCATCAATGTAAAATCTTTTCAACAATGTGTGGCTTGTCTTTATTGTTCCCACTATAATGCAGGAAAGAACATTCAGTAGACCTACAAGAACGAGTTCTTCGAGCTCTATGTTTATAGGTTTTGGGCCAGGTATCACAATAAATTTCACTGAGCTTAAGCTCTAATTAACACAGTTTATATACTCCTATAGGAAGAATTGTCTACAAAGTAAAAGCTTGGCAACAGTACAGTATATATTATATAGCATGTACAAAGTAAAAGCTTGTGTAATTAAAAAACCAACCTCTCTAGTTATTATCTGTTTCTGGTGATGAGGAGGATCTACACCTATCTTCTTCCGCAGGTGATGGAACTTGTTGTTGCATAATATTTGCAAACATAGCTGCCATCTACAAAAATAAATAAATTTGCTATTAATGTACTTAACAATACAAATAATTTTAAACAATTATTTTTTAGTGAGAAATGTTATTACTTGTGCCGGTAATAATTCGGGTCCACGAGAGCCCCCAACACTTCCCGACATCATACTTAACATTACTCGTGCAAAATTTTGGATCTGATCATTATCTTGCATTTGTTTTTTCATCAGCTCTATTTCTGTTTGTCGTTGTGCTTCTCGCAACTCCATATCTTTAATTTTCTCTCTCATTTCGTTAAATTTGTCCGTCAAATCTGAATTTGAGTGATAATCTTGCCAATACATTGAGCCAAGTTTACATTGCTCTGGGAAAACTTGGCTAGGTAGCGCACCAGCTCCTAAACATCGTACCCGACCAGAATGCTCAGGTCCAAAAACCTCACTATATAAAGAATATAATTAAAGTCGAATCATATGTAACAACTTTTACAAAAATAAAATGAAATTATAAGTAAATTGTTACCGAAATGCCTTCTCATGGACTTCCAATGGTTGTGTTCCTTCAGGTTTATCTTGGAGGAGACGATCTACAGCCTCTTTAAGTAAATTCTAACAAGAAAATAATTTGTTACTATAAATAAAAAATATATAAAAGTTAACTTAAAAAGTAAAATTTTATTACCTCAATTCGTATTGCCTCATCGTCAATAGCGGCACCTCCTTTCTTTCTACTTCTCAGACTTAATTGTTGTATTTCAATACGACTTGGTTTTCTACCATTCTCTTGAGACTAACAAGATAAGAAATCCACATTTAACACAAAATATTAATAGAATAAATTATTCTATATGTGCAACAACTTATATTACTAATTTACACATTTCATCAAAAGCTAACTAATATAAATTACATTGCTTGTAATCAATGTTTAGAATCTCATAAAACCTTGAAACTTCAACGATAAGAGCATTAAAGTGTAAAACAATAAATGAACATTGAGAAACTAATTATAAAGAAGAAAAGAAAAAATTTGACTCTTACAAATTTATATTCCAATGACGGAATATTGGTGCGTCCCTGTGCATGAGTCCCTTTCTTTTTGTTTGCATTTTCTCTATTGATTTTTGAAGTTTTCTGGCACAAAAATTTATAATGAAATTATAACATTTATAAACTTATGTCCAAAATAATTCATACTAGTAGTACCTCAGTAGACTTCCAATAGTTACATAAAACTTCCCAAGTTTGAGGTGTCAATCCATGAGGAATGGGTTGTATTGCAACAAGCTCTTCTAGTGAAGTATTTGAATCATAAGATGTAGCTTTCACTTCAGTCCTCCACCGTCTCCATGCGGCCCCCATCATTTGCATTATAACTCTTCTATGATGATTGGGAATATAGAAACGTGCCTATAAACATAAAATGAAATATGTTTATGCTTTAAATTTAAAATTGAAGCTAAACTCTTGTAAACTTACGGTAACAAGTTTCCATGCATCATTCAGGCGATTTGCCGGCATTTTTCTCCAATCTAAAAAATGTAGGGGCAACACAAGTCCATTCGGTGCAATAGTCCCAATAAAATTTGCAAGCGTCGGTTGTAAATCACCGTAAGGTTGTCCCCTTTCATTGAATTCAACAACGAGCACATGATCAGGATGTAATGCATGAATATCTCTCATGATAGTCTTGCCACGTTTTCTTTGCTGACTTTGGGATGAAGACATGATCTCATTTTCAACTGAAAAAAGTAATTTGCACTTAGTGTTGCAAAAATAATTTACTGTTCATATCCAAAAATATTTTTCACCTTGTTCATTAACCTCCTCATTTTGTATCTCCAATGGTGAATGGGATGTTGTACATTGTGATTCATTTCCATCATCAACTCCTCTGTTACTTGATTCTTCTCTCCTAGATCGTCTTTGGCTATTTTGGATTAGCTTTCGCATTCTTTTGTTTGCCATTTTCGAAAGTTACCTACATAACACAATATAGAAATATAAGTGAACATCCATCATCAATATAGTCAAATAGATTACAAATGGATCAATAGGGAGGTATAATGCATGGTTGGTGGCCAATAAGATTGACTATATAGAGCCTTTCATTGAATTACAAAAGAATAATGTTAGCATTCTTCTCAATCGACCTTATTGTTTCTGATGTTCTCAAAAAAAAATTTCTGATTGTCTCTTGCAGGTGCTGGAAGGCCTCCTGCAGGTGCTCAAAAGAAGAAGCATACAAAATTGATAATTGGAATTGTAATAGGCAAGTAAAAAAGTTGGCTCAAAATTAGTGTCTTGCAGATGCCACCAAAACCAGAATTCTCTTGAATCTTCATTTAAAAGTTATGAATGTTATTAGAACACAATGTTTAGCTGCCAAGTTTCTATGTAAGTTGTGGTCAAAACATTTTCTTTGCACTTTGTATACCAGAGTAAACATTTGTCTTGCACTTGCTAACTGATCATTAGTAATCCTAATTTGTGTAGTGAGATTATAATAAAATCTTAAAATGAATGGCAATATATAACTAGCCCACGATTGGAAATTGATAACTGCAGGTTTGGTTAAATATCATCAGTGAATACTTGAAGTTCAAGTGGGATGAGCCAATAAGACTTTGTTATTATAATAAACTTGTAATTAACATAACTCACAATCTAGTATAACATGATTGAAATTAATACATCAAAATTGACAAACTCTTTATCAAGAAAAAAATTAGAGAGAAAGGACACAGCAGCGAACACAGCAGCAGCGATGAACACAGGACACAGCAGATAGGAATTAGGAAGACACAAGTAACAATAGGTTTACTTATATGCATCAGGAAATCACAGGCTCTTGTAAGACACATTAAGCAAGACCTAAAAGCCCTAATAGCATATAGGAATCAGAAATAGGTCGGCGACGATAGCTAGGTCAAATAGTGTCAAGAGGAGGTTATGCTAGCTACGTACCTGGGAGGAGACAGAGGTTCCCCTTGCTGTGTAATTGGAAGGAGGAGGCGGAGGTCAGAGGCTCGTCGTCAGTGATGGGATGAATCCGATCGACGAAACAGAACACAACAGCGGGCACAGGAGCGGGCACAGCAGTGGCGATGAACACTTTGGCAGAATCGCGCGGTAGGAAATAGCGGGAGTAAGAAGAGGGGAGGGAGATACAGAGCAGCGAGCGTGAGAAGAGGGAGGGAGATACACGGACACTGGCAGAATCGGGCGGTAGGAATTTGGGAAAATAGCGGGAGTGAGAAGAGGGCGGGAGATATAGCGGGAACGTGAAATTTTGGGTAATTTTGGGTCGTATTTGAGTGAGGGAAATTAATATAAAGTTTTATTTTTATTTTATTAAAATTAATATTTTAAATAAAATCAAATAAAAATAATGACAATTTAACTGATTAATCTATTTTAGGTTAAAATTTGATGTGGTACGGTAACACAGTCTCCTTGACACTATTTTTTTATTTTTAAATAAAAATGTAATAATAACACTAATAATGTCTAATAACAAATAAATTGATAAAAATATGAATTATCATGAAAAATAAAAAATTGTAATTATCAATTTTGGGTGTTGTTTGAGTGAGGAAAATTAGTATAAAGTCTTATTTTTATTATATTAAAATTAATATTTTATTTAATTAATATTTTAAATAAAATTAAAAAAATAATAATAATTAAAATGGTTAATCAATTTTAGGTTAAAATTTGATGCAGTACGGCAATACAATCTTCTTGGCACTTATTTTTTTCTTTTTAAATAAAAATGTAATAATAACACTAATAATGTGTAATAACAAATAAATTGATAAAAATATGAATTATCATGAAAAATATAAATTATATTTATCATTTTTAATAAAATTAAACAAAAAGAATAATAATAACAATAAAAAAAAGGGAATGTAAATAATTAAGGACGCTATCGCATGTAACTAACAAAATAATCCAAACTTGTTTCCTATGATTTTAATATGAATTGTAACTAGGTTAGATTTGATACAATGCAATACATTTTCAATAACTAATGACAATCCAAATTAAGAAGACATGTAAGATTTAACCTTATGCCCTGCTTATATTGTAAAAAAAAAATTTAATGCAAACTAAGCGACATTTTATAAGAGAACCAAAAGTAATCCGTAAGTCCCAAGTAATGATCCATGTCCGACACATCAACGAAAGAGACATGCAACTCGGATTTGGAAAACCTTGAAAAAAGTAAGATTTTCCTCATTGTCATTTTCTGAAACTGTAAAAGTTGAACTAAGGAATTCAAATTCTGCATTTTTATGTTGCTGAAGCTACTGATTCCAAGAGACGGTGGGAAAGAAATCATAATTCAGAATTTAGAATTGAGCTTCATATAATGTTTGGAATTCATTAATTGCATAGTTTAGTTTTTGCACACATTCCTCCAAATTGGCACAAAGGTAACTCAACAGTAGCAACATTTTGTAAACATGCTTCTCAATTCCTGAATTGCAATTTCTCAAAAACCACATTCATAAATCAGAATTCAAGTTCCAATTCCTGCATTCATCTTCCTAAAATGTCACTATTGAAATAAAACCCAGCAGAATACCTTCACTTCAATTTCAGAATTTTGATTTCCAGGTGATTATAGCTTAGTTCATGGAGAGTGGAGCTCAGCAAATAATCTCATTTAGCACTGAAATAACAGGACAATAATGTCTAGTTTCTGCTGATAAGTAACAATTCTTGGTGATTATAGCTTGTTCGTTTTTTACGTAACAATTCCTGTTGATAGAGCTTTAGAATTCTAAAGATAGTTGCATCAAAATGAACGACAATACAAAAATCAACTAAAGCTTTCATCATCTGTTTCATTGTTCACAACTGGAAGAACATCAACTATTGAGCCCTCTACGTCAGTTCTAATTAATTCAACATCTACTCTATTTACATCACCTAAAATCGATTCCATATTAGAAAAAATATTATGAATAAAATGCATCATATCCATATCATCTTCATTGCCCATGTTGTATGTATCTCTTGGTGTGTGACGAATGGCACAATACCAATCCTCCTCCTTTGGATCACGAGCATAATAAACCATTTGAGCTTGCGTAGCCAAAATAAAAGGTTCATGTTCCTCACGTTCTCCTGTATGTATCAAGCGTGAAAAATTTAGCATTGAAAATCCAAATAGATCAATTTTGAAACCTGTAGCAATGTTAACCCAATCGCATTGAAAAAGAACAATTCGTCCACGACCACCATAATCAAGTGAGATGATATCAGTCAGTCGACCATAATAGATTGACTCATGATCATCATTATCATGCATCACCTACACCATAACTCCTCTATTCTGCACCTTTTTGTTTTTTTTTCAGATTCCACCGTGCGAAATGCAAACCCATTTATGTTGAACCCATGATAACTAAATGCTACTGGATTTGGACCACTCGAAAGCACCCTAAGATCTAAGTCATCGATTCGTTCATTTACTCGATCAACCTGTAAGGTACACATATAATTTTTTATAGTAAAAAAATTAACAAGTATATTTATTAAAAATTTATAATATCAAATAAATCACATATATTACTTACTCGTCTTGCAAACCATTCTGGAAATTGCATTCTAACCATGCCATCCAACTGAGAATTACTTGGGCGTTGGCCATATCTATGTCTTCTCTTCAGTTCATTTTTTATTTCACTGTTCAATATCAACATTAATATATAATTAGAAAAAATGATTGATCATAAAATAATAAAACATTATGCAAAAAAAATAAAAAATAGTAATACTTACTCACGATATGGTTGCAACACTGTACAATTAGAGAGAATATATCTATGAGCTTGAGTCAGAGTTTTGTCGTCCAAGGTAACTACTTGAAGCCCTTTTGTTGGTCGCCCTACAGTGGAAACATCGAGAGTGTGGTAAACTCATCATTTGGTGTCTCTTTATGTCGTGTTCTGGGATTGTTTAATGAGTTGTTACCATCTACATAACGAGAACAAAACACAACACATTCATCTACTAAATATGCCTCTACAATGTTGGCCTCTGGCCGTGCTTTATTTCTTGCAAAATTTTTAAGTTTCCTAAAATATCTTTCTATTGGGTACATCCATCGATAATGTACAGGTCCAGTAATTCTTGTTTCATATGCTAAATGTACCACCAAATGAACCATTATTGTGAAAACAAGATGGTGGAAATATTCTCTCTAATTGACATAAAACCAAAATAACCCCTTCTTCAGCTTTCTATAATTTCTCTTCTTGTAGGGTCTTTGCACACACTGTTCTAAAATATACACAAAATAATAAGTGGAGCAATTACCTTTTTTGACAAAACGTGATGAAGAATAATTGGAAGGAACTGTTCCATCATGATATGACAATCATGTCTTTTAAGACCATAATCCTACAATGTCCAACATCCACACACTTTGAAATATCAGATGACATACCATCAGGAACACGAATATCTTTTAATACAGAACAAAATATCTTTTTTCATCTTTAGACATAGCGTAACATGCAGGTGGCAAATACTCTCTACCATTTGATTGTGTCTGAGGCCATAATTGTTTCATAATACCCAAATTCTTTAAATCTCTACGTGCTGCGTAATTATCTTTGCTCTTGTTGGCATCATCTAAAAGTGTTCCAACAATGTTGTCGCAAACATTTTTTTCAATATGCATAGGGTCCAAATTATGTCGGATCAAATTAAATTCCCAGTATGGAAGGCTAAAAAATATGCTTTGCTTTCTCCACATTTGTTCAATTGATCCTGTTTTTATTCTCACATTTGGTTTTAATGCATTACTCTTACCAAAAATCACATTCTTGTTTAAGGTCATTCGTAGAACATCAGATCCCAACAATGGTGCCAAATCTAACTCACGTAGCTCTGGTTTGCCATAACTTGGCATTGTTCGCATTTCTGAATCTGGTGGTAGAAAACGACGATGCCCTCTGAATGACCACTTTTTGCCATGTTTTAGGTACACTGGATCTGTATTATCAGCACAAGTCGGGCATGCATTCTTGGCATATGTATTCCATCCAGACAAACAACCCAAACCAGGAAAATCACTAACTGTCCAAAGTAATGCAGCCCGCAGTTGAAATACTTTTTTGTCACAAGCATCAAATGTGGCAATTCCATTTTCCCATAAATCTTTCAATTCAGTCAATAGGGGGCGCAAATATACATCAATATCATTGCCAGGTGCTTTTGGACCTGGAATAAGGGTGGATAAAATAATAGAATAAGGCTTCATGCATTCCCAAGGCGGCAAATTGTAAGGCATCAGGACAATAGGCCAAGTACTATGTGAAATGCTTTGATTTTTAAATGGATTAAACCCATCAGCGGCGAGACCCAAGCGTACGTTTCTAGGATCAGACGCAAATTCATAATGACGTTCATCAAATTCCTTCCATGCTCGAGAATCAGCTGGATGCCTTAGATTTCCATCTGAAACACGTTTTTTGAAATGCCACTGCATATTTTCAGACGTCTTAGATGACATGAATAACCGTTGCAATCTTGGTTTCAATGGAAAATACCAAAAGACTTTGGCTGGAATTTTAACCTCGAGACGTTTTTTTCCACCTTTATACGATCTCCTTGATGATTTCTGTAAATTTTTCCATCTTGGAAGGTTACACACTTTGCAAGCATGTTCATTCTCATTTTCTCCCCAATAAATCATGCAATCATTTGGACAAGCATGTATTTTTTCATAATGAAGTCCTAAACTAGAAATTAATTTCTTTGCTTCATAAAACGACTTAGGCACTTGAGCTTCAGATGGAAGTACTCGACGAAGGAAGTCCAACAATGCTGTAAATGACTTATCACTCCATTTTCCATTCACTTTCAGTTGAAATAACTCAACAAGGAACGACAGTTTAGAAAACTCTGTGCATCCGGTATATAGCTGTTGTTTCCCTTCCTCAATTAGTCGATAGAAATCTTTAACATTAGACTCCATCGGTGTATGATTTGTTGATGCTCCAATGTAATTTTCATTACTTGTAGATCCTTCATGAATTCCAAATGCATCATGCAACATTTCTTGTACCATCGGTTCATGGCTAGTTACTTCAGAAACTTGTTGCATTGAATAATGAAGTTCTTTGTTATCATGATCTTGTACAATTAGTTTTTCTCCATGAAAATTCTAAATGCGATAATCTTGTAAGATACCATTTATCATCAGATGTTCGTGTACTGTCTCACGATCATGACTCAATGAATTTATGCATTTGCAACAAGGACATGGTCTCGTGACATCTGGAGCCGCATCACCAAATGCATAACGTAAAAAATATAGGATTCCCACCCGATACTCAAGACTGCCACGTGGCGTAGCCATCCATTGCTTCTGCATAATTTGATGCTGTTCAATAATTTATAAAAGTTAAAACATTGAAGCAAGATTTATCAAAATTAAAGAAACTTCGTAGATAAAATTTCAAAGAACTCAATAAACATATATATACAATTCCTAAATATAAAAATGAAGCTTAGCATCATAGACAGCAAACTACAATAATAGAATTGAAAGATAATACGGATAACTTGCAGAAAAAGACAAATTAAATTAAGGGATTCATTGGAAAAATTTACAAATCTACCGGCCAACACAAATAAAAACATAATCGATTATAATTTTTATCACCATTAACATATAAAAACATTGTCAGCATACGGAAACTAAACCAAGAAATTACCTCGAGAAACAAAAATCAAAGACGATTTATGATGTTGATGTCGAAGGATGATGCTAGGGTGCAATTAATGTGATGTGTTGCTAGAATAGAGAGGATCGCTGGAACATAGATGGTCGATAGAAAAGAGAAGGTCGCTGGAACAAAGAGGGTCGCCGAAATAGAAAGGTTTGATGGAATTGTGAAAATAATATGAGATGCGAGCATGTTTTTTTATTAATCTCGTAGGCACCCTTTAGAAGCGGTCGTAAGTAACCTTTAGAAGCGGTTTCGAACCGCTCCTAAAAGAAACTTATAGGAACGGTTCTAATAACCGATTCTATATGTGTCAAATAACAACGGTTTATCAACCGCTTCAAAAAAACCCAACTGAAGCGGTTTTAAGAGCGGTTAAACTTGACCGATTCTATTGGGTCTACTTTTACAAGCGCTTTATCAACCGCTGCTAATATTCCGGTTCTAATGTCCAATTTTTTTGTAGTGCAAGATGTTGCGGAAGAGTACACTGGTGGATGAGAAGGACGCGCATGACGATCCGAGGGACGAGAAACCAGGGAGGAAGGCTATTTGAGGTGAAGGTCGGAGTTGAGTTTAGGTGAGCTCAACTCCGGTTAGTTAGAGAATCACCTACGCGAAGAACTATGTGAAGAGATCAGAGTTAAGCTGAGTTGCATTGTGGAAGGCGCCTTTGATGAACAGTACAAAAGGCGTCTTCTGATAGTTGTTAGCCACAGATAGAGTTTTATTCTCAGCAGATAAAACTAGACCTCATTGGAGGTGCCTTTAATTTACGGATAGAGTTTTCCAGGGGCTATAAAAAGACTCCTGGACCTAAAAAATAATCAACAACTTAAACAACAAATATTGTACACTTTTTTAGTCTTTCTTTTGAGCTATCAACTTATGTAAGAGGCTTCTCCGCCTGCAACAAAGGAGAATTCTATTGGAGCTTTCTTCAACACCTTAAATTAACAACCACTTAGATTGTAACCAAGTAAATAGAATTGTCCTCTTTCTTTTATTTCGTTGTTCAGCTAATTCATTATTATTATTGTGCTAGTCTAATCTAATCAAAGGATCGAGAAAGGGGTTTATTTTTTTTGTAGGCAATTCACCCTCCCCCGGCGGTTCTGTTGTGCCAACAAGTGGTATTAGAGTCCAATCACTTTAGAAAGACTAACCGTCGACTGAAGTACAAAGATGATGGCCGGATTGAACATTTATCCACCGAAGTTCGAGGGAGACTTCTCGCAATGGAAACGTCGGATGGAAGTATTTTTTAAAATGGATTTTGAAATTCTCTTAATTCTGAAATATGGTATTATAGCCCCCATGGACCAACAAGGAGCTGAGAAAGAGGAGCATTCATGGACAAAGAAAGAACAAGCGAACTTCGTAGCTAACGGAAGAGCCAAATTCCATCTGCTAAGCGTGCTACCTCCGCAAGAAGTTAGCAGAATCAGCGCCTATAAATTAGCAAAGGATCTTTGGGAGAAGTTCCTGGAGCTACACAAAGGAATGTTAGAAGTAAAGTTTACGAGACGGGACCTGCTCCGGAATTAAATCAGCAACCTCCGGATAGTAGAAGGCGAATTGGTTGCTCATCTACACGGAAGAATCAAGGAGCTAATTACCGGATTAACAAACCTCAGAGAAATGGTAACTAATCGGGATGTGCAAAGGTATGCCTTAAATGCGTTCCCAAGAACACCAGAATGGGCATCTATAGCAGATTCCTATATTTCTAAAAATCTCGAGGTAAGTACATTAGAAAATCTTTTTTCTACTTTCAAATTACATGAGTCTCGATGTGTAGGAAAAAAAAGGAACCAAGTCAGAACCTAGCACTACAAGCCCATAAGGGCGGACCAGATTTAGACTCCGAAGCATCCATCGACACAGATGAAGTAGTATTATTGGTACGGAAATTTAATAGATTTATTAAATCTAATAAATTCAAGTCGCAGATGAAAAAGGACTTTTGGAGTAAAAGGAAGATTCGATATTACAATTGCTAAGAAGAAGGACATATCAATGACAACTGCCCCAAATTGAAAAAGAAGAAAGATAAAGGCAAAAGACCAAGAAGATCAAAACTCAAGAATTTAAAAGTAACATGGGATGAATCTTTGTTCTCTGAGTATGAGATCGAGGCCTACGCTGGATTAGCCCTACTGGTCGACCACTAAGAAGAATATAAAAGCAATTCAGAGATGAATATTGATGAAGGGGGAGAATCTTCAGAAGAAAGTTATGATGATGGGGGAGCATTAGAACACGAGATAAGTAAGGTACGTACCTTACCTTCTAAAAAATCATTTCAATTTATTAAGGTACTCTCCAAGGATTTAATAAAACTAGAAAGAGCAAATGTTAAGATAAAACTAACCTTAGCTAATTCATGCCCGATAATAATATATGATAATCTAAGAATAGAAAATGATAAATTGAAAACACAAATATAGAAACTAGAAAATGACTATGCATGTTTGAATTTGAATAGTTGTAGAAAATCAAAATTTAAAAATTATGATAGAATCAACTGGTACATTAGAAATCATCAGGGACAGATCAACAAAATCCCTAGAAATTATGCATTTCTAAATTTTTTAATAAATCCAGTAGGTATGAATCTATATTGAGCTCCAAATTTTTTTTAGATTAAATTTTATTTTTTTGAATAGAAATTATATCAATTAGATTTTTTTAAATTTTTTTCGTATTTCGAATTAAAACTTTTTCCTATACTATTTGATGATTTAATCTACAAACAGAATTTTTTTTCAAAATTTTTTTGACTGTTGAGTAATTTTTTTTAAACAAAATATTAATGAAAAGCATATTTTGAAATTTAGAATTATTTTACAGACTTAAAATCTGAATTTTTTTTTGTGATAAAATATAATATAATCTGTTAAAATAAAAATATTTGATTTTTGTTACCCTTAAGTTATTTTCTATGAATTTATTAATAAAAATGATATATTAAAAATTTAAAATAATTTCAAGTTTATTTTTGAAATTTTTTATTTTTCTATGATGAAACATGATATTCTCTGTCTTACAATCTTTTTTGAATTTTTTTTTGAATATTATCTGAATTATTACAAATTAATTTTAAAAATTATATTTTTAAATTAAAAATTCAAAGTAAATAGGGATTTAAAATTTTTTATTTTTTTTACCATTAAACTATGTGCTTTCACATCTTAGAAAATTAATAAAATTTTAAGAGGAGAAAAAATATTTCTTAAATAATTATTATAAAAAATTAATAACATTACAGAAATAAATCATTTCTTTTAATTTACATAATATCTTTCAATGATTTTTTTTCTATTCAAACATTATCTGTTTAACTTCGACAAAAACTTTTTAAGATTTTTCAAAACTGATAAGCAAGTTTTAACATTATTTTATCAAAATAAAAAATTATTTATTAAAAATCAAATATTTTTTTTAGAATTTGGTTCTGAAAAATATTAAGTTACTGACTACCCCTAGAATTTATTTTTTTTCTAATAGTTTACTTCATTTTTACAAATTATTTAATTGTTAGTATATTTTTTCTAAATTATTTTGATGTGATTAAAGGAAAAAAAATAAGGGGAGTTAGGATAATTCCTATCATTTTTATCGTATTTATTTTTACAATTAACTTGTTTAATTCATTGTTTATTGCACCTTTAACTCTAACTTGAACTTGGATTGCTGCACATCAAAAAAGGGAGATTATTAGTATCCGAGATAGTTTTAATGTGGTTAACTAAATTCAGTTATGTCCTGTTGTGTTTGATCCTTGTGTCTAAGTATGCAGGAACTTAGGAACACAAGAAGTCGAGTAGAAGACGTAGCTAGCGAGAAGGATAATACGGTAGGGAGTCGACGGGCTCGGTGTATCTGAAGGATGAGATACTGCGGAAGAGTATACTGGCGGACGAAAAGGACGCGTGTGGCAGTCCGAGGGATGAGAAACCGGGGAGGAAGGCTGCTCGAGGAGAAAGTCGGAGTTGAGTTTGAGCGAGCTTAACGCCGATTAGTTGGAGAATCACCTATGCGAAGAACTATGTGAAGAGATAAGCATTAAGCTGAGTTGCCCTATGGAAGGCGTCTTTTATGGCTAGAAGGCGCCTTCGATGAACAGTTCAAAGGCGCCTTCCAACCTTTGAAGGCGTCTTCCGATAGCCGTTAGCTGTGGATAGCGAGTTTTATCCGCAGCGGATAAAACTTATCCGACGGAAAACATCTTGGACCTCATTGGAGGCACCTTCAAATTGCGGATAGAGTTTTCCATGGACTATAAAGCAACCCCTGGACCTAAGAAATAATCAACAACTTGAACAATAAGTATTGTACACTTTCCTAGTCTTTCTTTTTAGTTATCAACTTCTATAAGAGGCTTCTCCGCCTGCAACAAAGGAGAATTCTATTAGAGTTTTCTTTCAATGCCTTGGATTAACAACCGCCTAGGTTGTAACTAAGTAACTAGAATTGTCTTCTTTCTTTTATTTAGTTGTTTAATTAATTCATTATTATTATTATTGTGCTAGTCTAATTTAATCAAATGATCAAGAAAGAGGTTTATTTTTTTGATAGGTAATTCATCCCCTCTTGCTGGTCTCGTTACGCCAACGTATATCGCTTCGGAAGATCGCTATAAATTTTTACAATTTTCGATATACAGAATAATAATTAATTGATTATGCATATCAATCAGAGCAGTAACTATTTGATATGCATGTTTGTATATTTTACAATGGTTTGATATCACCCTTCTGATTTACGATCATATTTTGCAAAATGATGTCATGATAATGGTGAAGCACATTATATAGTTTCTCATTAGTATTTGCTATGAAAACGGGATCCCAGAAAAATCGGTGCTCCATCGCGATCAATGGAAGATCGATCGTTATCTGGCACTGTCTTCTTGCTCCTGAAGCTCGAAAATGCATCACGGCAGAGCAGAGGGATGCATTCTCTTCGTCATCAGACGTCGTGGGCGCTGCTGGCGATCGACTTCTGTGGCAGGAGAGCATCGGCGTCAGAAGGCCGGTAATAAGCAACCGCTTTGGCTAGCACGTCGAAGTTGCGGCGGCGAGTGGTGAACAGCGAGTGGCGTGGGGGCTGGCGCATTTATCACAATAAGGTGGCGAGAGGCGTGGGGATCGTGCGACGAAGGAACCGGTGCATGACATTAAAAAAAAAAAAGAGATGTAACTAACGTGTCCATGCTTAGGGAAAAAAAAAACAAAGGAAAAAATGCAAGTTTTTTTTATCAGTGCACGTTAGATTAAGTTTTGGTTATCATGCTGACGTTTCAATTAATTGATGCACGTGGAATTAATTATAATTAGGATTATTAATTATCTTAAATAATTGGATTGGGTTTAAATTTTTTGGCCGAACTTAAATTGGATTTGGTTCACTCAACTGAATCGACCAAGTTAGTTTAACCATATCATTTTTTGGTCAGGTTAGTTTAACCATATCATTTTTTGGTCGAATTAGACCCTGATTAACTTAAACCATCAGTTGATTTAACTATACCAATAGATCCAAAACATAACTAATATAGGATGGTTAGGTCAAAATGGGTCTTGGGTCTACACTAATTATAAAATTAGGCCAACTTGATTTATTAGGATGGATCTTTCCAGGTTTGATCAAATGTACCAAATTTGTTCTAATGGCTAGTTTTGATCAAAATTGGGTCAGGTTGGCTAATAGGTCAGAATCGATTAAATGTACTAAGGTTTAGATAAGAACAACATAGATAAAATATCCTTGTCCAATTAGATTTGTTCTAACGAGGATAATGGTCGAAGATCAGGATCACGATTTCTCGATTCACCGATCCAGTGTGTCATTCCATTGGAACTTCTCAAATAAAGAAAATTAGTTTTTCTTATTTGCTTATGGATTCTGTATATTTTTTTCTATGGATATGTGTGAATTGGAATAAACCGATTATGTTACTGGTTTGTTAGTTTTGTACTAACATTATTATTTTTCAATTCTAGATGTCACGGATGATATGCACATGACTCGTCGTGATGTGCGATGGAATGCACTATGTGCGTCGATTTAGGAGGCCGAGTATGATCATGGAGTCGGATGTTACATTGGACGGCTTGATCGATTGTTTTGGAAACTCGAAAAGGAAGAGTTTCCCATCCTCGACAATTATAGGATTTGAGCTTTGATTCGTTCACTGTGGGAAATCCAAAGGTGATAGCACACCAGATATGGGGGCTCTCAGAAAGGCGAATATCATATATATAGTTGTGTGTGGAACTACTACACCATGAGTTCCTAGAGGAGGATCCTGAAGAGGTTGAGGAGGATAGTAAAGAATCTGAGGAGGATCTAGAGGAGGATCTTGATGAATCTGAGGAAGATTCATAGGAGGATTTTGAAGAAGGTTCGATGATAGATCAAATAAAAGTTGGTCTACCTAAAATTGCCCCAGATAAGCCTAGATTCAAAGGGATTGAGTTGACCACTATACTGGTGTTTGTCCTAACGGAAGTGGTGTTGGCCAATCTAGTTTATTAGAGTTCTATTATGGTTATTGTCGTTATGTACGAACAGTATTAGTCCATTTAGTTTATGAGTTATGTAATAATTTTTGTCATTATGTAGAAATAGAGTCATTTTTATAAAAAGTTATGCTATGTGTTGACAAACTTGAAAATGATTAGTTCATTTCATGATTAGTTCATGTTTAATTAATGTTTGTTCATTCAATGATTAGTTCATTTATTGGGATGTGTGTAATAGTAGTGATTAATGTTGATTTGATTGGTCATATGAATGATGAGTGAAAATCGTAATTATCACTTGATTTTATAAACCAACTCAAATTAACATTAAGTCAATCATAAATTGTATGCATATGAATTATATTGAATACTATATAATGTGCTTATTTATGTTAGATCATGATAATAAAAAACATCATAGCTAAACTTAATAAAAGAGAGAAACTTAGTGGGGGAAACTATAAAATTTGACACCTCATGATATAGTATGTACTTGAGGAACAAGAAGTTTTGGAAGCTATAAATTGAGTTATGGTAGAATTTGTCGATGGTCTCATTGCACAGAACGGATTAGATCTTGATGCCTATAAGGCTTGGAAGAAAAATGACTTCACTTTAAAGGGCATATTGATTAGTTCAATGGTTAATGACCTAACTTTTGAGTATGAGACGTATCTTTCAGCTTATGCAATCTTGGTAGTCCTTAAGAATAAATACAGTGGAGTAAGTCTAAGCAAGCTTTGACAGCTGATGATCAAGTTTGATAGTTACAAGAAGTGTCCGAATGTTTCGATGGTTCAACACCTTAGGGAGGTATTGAACATAATTCAGGAGCTTAAAACTGATGGTCATGAGTTGATTGATGAACAACAGGTTTAAGTAGTTATTTGTTCCCTCATGGAGATGCCGAACATGATTCAGGAGCTTAAAATTGATAGTCATGAGTTGACCAATGAATAACAGGTTTAAGTAGTTATTCATTCCCTTCCAGATTCTTGGAAGACAATGAAATATACCCTAACTCACAGTGAGAGTATTAAGCTTTCACTAATATCTCATGTTATGCATAATTAGAGGCGGAGAGAGTAGAATCCGTAAGAATTTTTGGACTGGCCTATGTGGTTGTCGATTCTGTTGAATCATCTGGATCCAAGAAAAAGAAATGGTTCAAGAAGTGGAAGGGAAAGAAGAAAGTGTTGATACAGTCTGACCTGGCTGTTGTTTTGATGTTGACACTGATTTAAGTTTGTATCAGATATTAATTAAACTCAGACTGATTATTGATCAAGGTTGATCATGTGGAGAGGAAAAGTCCAAGTACGGATACTTGGCACGCAAGTCGGAGAGGGCTCGGTAGCTCGTTCTCCGGACTAGGTCAGAGAGGGCTCGGTAGCTCGTTCTCTGGACCGGACGAAGTCGGAGAGGGCTCGGTAGCTCGTTCTCCGGACTAGGTCAGAGAGGGCTCGGTAGCTCGTTCTCTGGACCGGACGAAGTCGGGAAGGGCTCGGCAGCTCGTTCTCCTGACTAGGTCAGAGAGGGCTCGGTAGCTCGTTCTCTGGACCGGACGAAGTCGGAGAGGGCTCGGCAGCTCGTTCTCTGGACTAGGTCAGAGAGGGCTTGGTAGCTCGTTCTCTGGACCAGGAAGACGTTAGGGTTTAGGGCTGGAAGGCTCTAAAACTAACACAGGGACATTGGATCGGTCTGTTGACCGATCCAGTGATACTCTGGTTATCTGGATCGGTCGACAGACCGATCCAGTGATACCTTTAGGTATCTGATCGGTCGATGAACCGATCAGTAACCACACAGAAGCTTTCTGTGGGTTATCTGATCGGTCTGTGGACCGATCAGTAACCACACAGAAACTTTCTGTGGGTTATCTGATCGGTCTGTGGACCGATCAGTAACCACACAGAAGATTTCTGTGGGTTATCTGATCGGTCTGGTGACCGATCAGTAACAAGCGACGAAGACTCAGAACCGTAAGGGATCGGTCTGTGGACCGATCCATACACAGGCTGATCAGTCCACAGACCGATCAGAGTCTTCCCAGATCGATCAGGATGAGTCCTGATCGGTCCAGAGAGCTATGGATTGGTCTGTTGACCGATCCACAACATGTCGTTTGTTTTTGCTGCTTCTCTGATATTTCTGATTCACTTTTGATTCACCTGATCAAATCATCTGCTGTGAGATTTTTAAGTTACAGGTTGAGGTATCGTGCCATTGGTTAATTTCAAATGAAGCTCCATCAGAAGAATAAGAACAAGCGCCCTTTATGCTGTATTTCACTGCAAGTGATGCAATTCGAGCTTCAACGTTCACTGGCCGCGATCAGTTGGACTCTTGCTCATTGGTTCGAGCTCAGAGACACCAGTGAAGACCATGGATGGTATTGGTGTGAGTTCAGAGAACCAGATAAGAAGGAAGAGTGATTGGCGATGCCTGAGTTGGTTGCAGTGATTCAACACAGGTGACAGTGATTCGGGACAGTGAGAAAGCAGAATAAGAAGAAGGAAGAAGAGAGGTTTGCTAAGGTTCTGGAAAAACTCTCTCTGTCGATCAAGAAAGAGGCTGTGTGTTGTTGAGCTCTTGGCTGAAGACTTCCTTCTGTCTTTTCGTGCGTTTTGCTTCGTGGCTGTAAGTTTCATTTGTTCAATCCTTTAGCCACTGAACTCTGTAAGTCATTGTGCTTTATTTTCAAATCTATTCTGTGACTTTTGTGGAGAGGTTACTCCACTGAGAAGGAGAAATACTTAGCCGGAATTTGTCCGGGGTGTGATCTATCGAAAGATCAAGGGATCGTCCACCTTACGGACACGCCGAGGAGTAGGGGCAAGTTATCCCCGAACCTCGTATATCGTTTTGTTAGTGGTGATTGTTTTCCTTCCTTGCATCAGTTTTCTTTTTGTTTATTTCCGCTGTGCTAATAAAGTTTTGTGAGAAAATTGATTGAGTTTTAGAGGAGGTTATTCACACCCCCTCTCTAGCCATCCGAAGGTCCTAACAAGTGGTATCAGAGCGAGGCGCTCTTCATCCGGATTAACACCCTAAAGAGCAAGAAGATGGCTATGAAGGAAGGTTTTAGCACCAATCATCCACCCTACTTCGACGGAGCGGACTTCCAATATTGGAAGAGCCGTATGGAGTATTATCTCAAGACCGATATCTCCATGTGGTTCTCGGTCAAGGAAGGATTCACACCTCCGAAGGACGAAGAAGGTAAGGAACTAGAATCGTCGAGGTGGTCCGCCGAGCAAACTCGCAAAGGACAAGCCGATGCCAAGGCGGTGGTCACCCTACAATGTGGGATAGCCAAAGATCAACTTGTCAAGGTAGGTCCGTTTGTGAGTGCAAAGGATTTGTGGAACAAGCTCATCGAGCTCCAAGAATGAACCCGAGACTCTCGGATCGCCAAGAGAGACTTGTTCCTAAACCAACTACAAAATCTCACCATGAAGGAGAGCGAAACGGTAAGTGAACTACACGGAAGGTTCAAAGAGATCATCAATGGTCTTCATTCCGTAGATGAACGCGTAGAGAATCACGATCTAGTAAGGTACGCTCTCAAAACCTTTCCGAGGAATGCCTTGTGGTCATCTATGGTAGATGCCTACAAGGTCTCCAAGGACCTTTCAATTGTTAAGTTAGATGAATTCTTTTGTGAAATGGAACTTCATGAATTTGCTAACAAGGGTCAAAAAGAGAAAGGTATTGCTTTAGTTGCAGGAGAAAAGAGCAAGGATGGAAGAAGGAAGAAAGAAAAGAAGAAGGAGAAAGAAATTCCTACATCCTCATCCTCCTCCGAGTCCGATGATGAAGGTGGATCATCATCAAGCGAGATGGCCAACTTCGTGAGAAGAATCATGAGAAGGAGTCGGAGATACAAAGGGAAAGGTAAGTCTATTGATCAAAATATTGATAAGACTAATGTTACATGTTATGAGTGTAGCAAGAAAGGACACTATCGGAGCGAGTGTCCAAAACTCAAGAAGAAGGAAGAAAGGACCAAGAAGAAGAAAGCTCTCAAAGCTTCTTGGGATGAATCCTCCTCAAGCTCATCGGAGGAAGAGAAGGAGAAAATCACTCGTCAATTAGCACTCATGGCAAGGGAGGAATCGGAGTCCGGAAGTGATACATTAGCCGCGGCTTCATCATCTTCGGATGATGGAGAGGTAACTTCTCCACATTTAGAAAAATGCTATAAAACTATTGCACATTTATCAACTTTGCTTAAGAAATCAAAAACTGAAATCAAATTATTAAAAGAAGAAGTAGAACACTTGAAGACTTTTAGGGAAGATGAGGTTGATGACCTTCATCTCTTGAGGATGAAAACAAATCTCTAAAGAGTGAAGTTGAGAAACTCAAGAAAATGCTTGAGAAATTCTCAACTAGCTCTAAGACCTTAGATATGATTCTAAATGCCCAAAGGACGGTCTACAACAAGGCTGGATTAGGATATCAACCTAAGGAGTCTAGTTTCATTTCCTTAGTGTCTAGAACCCAATTTCATAGATCACATGCTTCTAGGGTTCATGAGACTAGGAAGGGTGTGACCAAGGCATAAGTTCCTAGGTCTTTCATTGTAGATGCATTAGGTCCCAAGATTTGGGTACCTAAAACATCTATCTTTCGTGTCTTGTAGGCTTTTGTCAAGGGGGAGCATCTATCAACTTGGTTTGTTGATAGTGGATGCTCCAAGCACATGACCGGGGACAAGTTACTCTTTACTACCCTTCAAAACAAAAATAGAGGTAATGTGTCCTTTGGTAATAATGGTAGTCTTAAGGTTATAGGAGTTGGAGATATTCAAATATCCGAATGTCTTCAAATCAAAAATGTCCTTCTAGTCAAGGGGATGACTTTTAAGTTCCTAAGTGTCAGCCAATTGTGTGATACGGGTTACACAATTGAGTTTCATTCAAGTCAATGTCTGGTCAAACACATTGACACACTTGACATGGTACTAGTAGGCATAAGGGTAGACAACATTTATCAAGTATCTTTTAAAAGTGCTACTAATGCCTCTGCTAAGTGTTTCATGTCAAAAGAAGAAGAATCATGGCTGTGGCATAGAAGATTGGCCCACGTAAACATGAAGAATATTCGAAAGCTGGCCAACAGAGGATTAGTGCGAGACTTACCAAGCATCAAGTATCAAAAGACAAAATTATGTGATGCGTGTCAAAAGGGTAAGCAAACAAAAGCGGCCCATAAAGGTAAAAGTGCTGTAAGTACATCTACCGCTTTAGATTTATTGCACATGGATTTGTTTGATTGCAGTAATGTTATTTCATTGAATGGGAGTAGATACTGTTTAGTGATCATTGATGATTTTACTAGATATACATGGACCTTCTTTTTGAAAAATAAGGATCAAACCATAGATGTTTTTGTTTCTTTTTGTAGAAGAACTGAAAATGAAAAATCAACAACAATTAAAACAATTAGAAGTGATCATGGTGGAGAATTTCAAAACCATAGATTTTTAGAATTTTGTCAAGAAAAAGAATATATGCATGAGTTCTCTACTCCAAGGACCCCACAACAAAATGGGGTTGTGGAGAGAAAGAACCGAGTCTTGCAAGAGGCTGCACAAAGCATGCTCAATGAGTACTCATTACCGAGCTACTTATGGGCTGAAGCGGTAAATACCGCTTGCTATGTGCAAAACCGAGTCTTGATACATAGGTTTTTAGGAAAGACTTCCCATGAACTTTGGTTTGAGAAACCCCCTACAATTAAACATCTTAGGGTGTTTGGTTGTAAGGTGTTTATCTTGAACACCAAGGATCATCTTGGAAAGTTCACGGCTAAGGCCGACGAAGGGGTACTAGTCGGGTACTCTCTCACCAGCAAAGCCTATCGAGTCTACAACAATAGGACTAAATTGATTGAAGAGTCCTCGGATGTAGCATTTGAAGAAATCCCTAAATCAAATGATCAATCAAGAGATGTAGGAGAAATTCAATTTGAACTTAGAAATCTAAGTTTAAATGATCAAAACATAGAGAGAGTCGAAGTTGACTTCGATGACGATGAGCAAAGGCAAGAGAGAGCTCAGTCTGATCCTTCACCTGATACTGAGCCCTTGCCTGTGTCTAGTGAGATCACTCATGAGGCACCGCCAACACCAAGGCAATCTAGGATAGCCTCTAGTCATCCCCAAGACCAGATTGTGGGAGACATTCAACAAGGGGTTAGGACTAGGTCATTCTTTAGAAATGAGTCTAATGAGGTCGCCTTGATCTCAGAAATCGAACCAAAATTAGTTGATGAGGCATTGCACGATCCTGATTGGATCATAGCTATGCAAGATGAGTTAGGTCAATTTGAAAGGAGCCAAGTGTGGGACTTAGTTCCTAGACCTAAGAAGATCACCATTATTGGAACCAAATGGGTCTTCAAAAATAAGTTAAACCAAAAGGGAGAAGTCGTAAGAAACAAGGCAAGACTTGTAGCCAAGGGCTATAGTCAAGTCGAAGGCCTTGATTATGATGAGACTTATGCTCCCGTGGCTCGATTAGAGTCCATTCATTTAATGCTAGCTTTTGCTGCACATAGAGGCTTCAAGCTCTATCAAATGGACGTTAAATCGGCCTTCTTAAATGGTTTCATTAAAGAAGAGGTCTATGTTGAACAACCACCGGGGTTTGTGAATACCGAAGCTCCAAACCACGTGTACAAGCTCAAGAAAGCTCTTTATGAGCTTAAACAAGCACCTCGAGCATGGTACGAAAGGTTGTCAACTTACTTATTAGAAAAGAGTTTTGTAAGAGGTCAAATAGACCCAACACTATTTTTGCGTAGAGATGGTGAAAACATATTTGTAGCCCAGGTGTATGCCGATGACATAATTTGTGGCTCAAATAACAAGGGCTATTTGAATGAATTTATCACTCACATGGAAAGTGAGTTTGAGATGAGTCTGGTGGGAGAATTGACATTCTTTCTTGGACTTGAAATCAAACAAACTCGAGATGGTATTTATGCCCATCAAACAAAATACACTCAAGAGATGCTCAAGAAATTCAAAATGAGTGACTCTAAGGAAGTATCCACTCCAATGGCGACGAGCACTTGCCTAGACAATGATGAGAATGGAAAACCAGTTGATCTAACGCAATATAGAAGCATGATCGGTAGTCTTCTATATCTCACAGCTAGTCGACCGGACATACTTTTTGCTGTGGGCATGTGCGCTAGATATCAAGTCTGTGCCAAGGAATCTCATTTAATTGCAGTTAAGAGAATTCTGAGATACCTTAAGGGCACAATTAGAGTAGGTTTATGGTACCCTCGTAGAGAGTCTTTTGACTTGATAGGTTATACCGACTCCGATTATGCTGGGTGCAAATTGGATCGGAAAAGCACTAGTGGAGGTTGCCAATTTTTAGGTTCATCATTGGTTAGTTGGTCAAGTCAGAAGCAACATTGTGTTGCTCTCTCCACGACCGAGGTTGAATACATTGCCATGGGAGAGAGTGTATCACAATTGTTGTGGATGATCCACACTCTAGAAGATTATGGGCTTTCGTATAAGGGAGTGCAAGTGTTGTGTGACAACATCAGCACAATAAACCTAACGAAAAATCCAGTCCATCATTCAAGGACCAAACACATTGAAGTGCGTTATCACTTCATTAGAGATCACGTAGCTAGGGGAGACATTGCACTCACATATGTTGAGTCAAAGTCAAACCTAGCCGATATTTTCACCAAACCTCTTCCGGAAAATGAATTTAGTCATTTGAGGAGAGAATTGGGAATGTGTTTGGCTCAATAAGCCATTGGGACCCCATCATGATCAATAAGGACAATTAAAACAGCAAGAGAAATTGGGAAATTAATTTGGGCAACTTGGGGACATCTCACACAAACTATAGGATCAACAAATGATTTTTGTTTGCTAGAAATGGGGTGAGATGCTAGGATCAGCCGAATTATTCAAAATGTATCATGCATCCCTTGAATAATTAGGTTGAAGAGACATAAATTGAGTATGGGAAAGACCATTACATAATTCATGTATATTTGGTTCTTAGATCTTACTCATATATTCCAACCAAGGAAACTTGGTTGGACCTTTACCTAGAAAGTATGTAACGTTGGTTAATGGACTGTTTGATACATTTGAATGATACTTTTCATGATTTTGATTGAAACTAGGATAAGTCCTTGAAAGAATGATAGCAAGTTGGTTATATTTTGACAAACTTGAAACTGAACATAACAAAGGTCGAAAATTTCAGTTTTCAGGCCTTAAGTTGTCTGTATTCTAAATGTCTGAAACTTTCAGGCAATAAACAATTTCAGACCATAATCTTTAGGAAATAGTTATGCCTATCGATTCTTCAGGTTCTAGGTACTGAACTTGGAAGTTTTCCTGGAGAAACTTCTACGAATTATCGAACATCTCTACGAATTTCAGTTACTGAAATTACTGGAGAAATTTAAGTATCAGACACTGATCGGTCTACGGACCGATCTCTCCACCCTTCTGTGTGTAATCTGATCGGTCCAGGGACCGGTCAGGTTTATTTTGTACGCCAGGAAGAGTCATCTGATCGGTCCGGGGACCGATCAGGTCAGCCTGGCACGCAGAGCCCGCTACTGATCATTCTCTGATCGGTCTACAGACCGATCAGTGACTACTGATCGTCTCCTGATCGGTCTACATACCGATCAGGAGGCTCCCGGATCGGTCCAGAGACCGATTAGGAGGCTCCTGATGTCTCCTGATCGGGCAGCCGTCCGATCATTTCATCATCTGTACACCCATCAGTAAACCCTTAAATCTTCCCGATCCTTTCTTTTCCCCTTTCACGCGGAAGCCCTAGCCGACTCTTCCCTACTCCTCACTTCTTCTCCTCTCTTTGCACGCCGGAACCCTATCCAAAGCTCTAGCCATCCGAAGCTCTAGCCATCCCAGCAGCCACACGATACTTCAATGGCACCAAGGTAACTCCTTACTTCTCTAGAACTTGGCATTTCGGTTTCATTTCTCACCATATCTGTGCTTTTTGGTGTTGGTGGCTCCGGTGCTCACTTACTTGCCCTATTGGATCACATTGTTACACCTTAGGAAGAAACAAGTGGGTGAGGGGACCTCTAAGTCACCTGAGAAGTCTAAGTCGAAGTCTAAGGCTCCCTCCCGACCTCAACCATCTGTCTCCGGGAGATTTCCAAACCAACATTATGAGGAAGCTTTTAAACAAAGAACCTTTAAATTACTTCCTTGTAGGTCGGTGGATCGAAAGTTCATGGACGAATTTTGTCCAACTGTGTCAGAAATCATTGCATATTACAAACTTGATTCACTTGTATATTTAGAACGAGATATCAATTTTGACTTAGTATCTGAGTTTTATAACAACCTTCATCAAACTAATGATGTAAGTTATAAAACAAAAGTTGCTAAGCAAACTCTTGATTTCAGTTTCTCAGCTTTCTTTGACTATCTAGCTTGCCGGAGGTGTTCCGAAAATGTCTTTTCGATATATTCTGACCTACCAGACCCCCTACCCTCACCTTTTGATGTCACACCTGACTCCGTCTATGAGTATTTCTTCAGACAACCTAGACCGGGTGAGCTTGATGAGCTAGATGTTGATTTCCCTACTTTTGCAGCCTTGAGATTATCTCCTCAAGATTACATTCTTTTTAAAATTGTCACGAACTACCTTCTGTCTATCACATCTAAACCATTGTCTGAGATCCGACCATATCATTGCCTGATGCTTTATGGATTGCGTCGGCGTCTTGACTTTGACATCATGTCTAGCATCTACTCTTCGATCATCTCCTATAGTGAGCCAAACAACTTCACTGTTTATATGCCTTATGGGCATATAATTACAGATTGGCTCGAGACCCTTCAGATTGATGTTTCCAAGGGTAGAATAGTCAAAATGGTCAGGCAGGATTGCAGACTTGGGAAACAGGCATTTTCCAAGTCCGGCATCATAGGACAAAATGGGGATGTTCAGTGGAAGGATGGGAGAGCTCTAGGTGAGTTACCACAGGGACCTCCACGGCAGGTTGCGGCTGCTCCTGTTGCTCCTCCTGCTGCTGTTGCTGACGATGGAGAGGCAGATCCTGATCTGCGCTGGCAGATCGCCGAGCTGGAGAGTCGTTTTAATCGGCACGATGAGCTGCTGGTTGCTGAGCTCCACGGGCTGCGTGTCCGGATTGACCAGCGCTATGATGAGTTACGCAGTTAGCAATTGGCGACACATCAGGCGATCATGGGATGGATGGCCAGATACCCACCTCCGCAGGATTTCCCGGGCTATCCATCCTCGAGCAGCGGCATGCCACCTCAGGGATCCACTCCTCCCATTGATGATGCTGATGCTCCTCATGATGAGGAGGCTGACTGATACACATTGTTCTTTGATGTCATCTTGACTGTCTATGTTTTGGATGTTGTTTGTTGGATATTTATGTCTGACCTGGATACTTGCTGATTACATCTATTTATGCTGTTCATTTTCTTGTTTTTCTTTATGTTTCACTTCCTATTGGCTATTAATTTGTTGTTCGTATGTCATGTCTTGTATGTCTCTTATCTCTTTATTACTGTCTTATAATACACTTAGAGAGCACTTTCGGTGGATTGAGAAAAAGACAGTATGGGTTAAGGGGGAGTCTGTTAACGTTTTCTTACCTAATTGGCACCTTTTCGGTGTTTGACAAAGGGGGAGAAGATAACTAAGTTTAGAGATAAATGGAAGTTTGGGTTGAGGGGGAGGACCTTGATTCCCCTATCCTTACATGGTGTTGTATCTATCTTAGGGGGAGGATCTTGATTCCCCTAAAATTAGGGAAATATGAACATTTCTGATCTAAACTTAAATCGGGTTGTCAAACAACAAAAAGGGGGAGATTGTTGATACAGTCTGACCTGCCTGTTGTTTTGATGTTGACACTGATTTAAGTTTGTATCAGATATTAATTAAACTCAGATTGATTATTGATCAAGGTTGATCATGTGGAGAGGAAAAGTCCAAGTACGGATACTTCGCACGCAAGTCGGAGAGGGCTCGGTAGCTCGTTATCCGGACTAGGTCAGAGAGGGCTCGGTAGCTCGTTCTCTAGACCGGACGAAGTCGGAGAGGGCTTGGTAGCTCGTTCTTCGGACTAGGTCAGAGAGGGCTCGATAGCTCGTTCTCTGGACCGGGAAGTCGGGAAGGGCTCGGCAGCTCGTTCTCCCGACTAGGTCAGAGAGGGCTCGGTAGCTCGTTCTCTGGACCGGACGAAGTCGGAGAGGGCTCGGCAGCTCGTTCTCCGGACTAGGTCAGAGAGGGCTTGGTAGCTCGTTCTCTGGACCAGGAAGACGTTAGGGTTTAGGGCTGGAAGGCTCTAAAACTAACACAGGGACATTGGATCGGTCTGTTGACCGATCCAGTGATACTCTGGTTATCTGGATCGGTCGACAGACCGATCCAGTGATACCTTTAGGTATCTGATCGGTCGATGAACCGATCAGTAACCACACAGAAGCTTTCTGTGGGTTATCTGATCGGTCTGTGGACCGATCAGTAACCACACAGAAACTTTCTGTGGGTTATCTGATCGGTCTGTGGACCGATCAGTAACCACACAGAAGATTTCTGTGGGTTATCTGATCGGTCTGGTGACCGATCAGTAACAAGCGACGAAGACTCAGAACCGTAAGGGGATCGGTCTGTGGACCGATCCACACACAGGCTGATCGGTCCACAGACCGATCAGAGTCTTCCCAGACCGATCAAGATGAGTCCTGATCGGTCCAGAGAGCTATGGATAGGTTTGTTGACCGATCCACAACATGTCGTTTGTTTCTGCTGCTTCTCTGATATTTCTGATTCACTTCTGATTCACCTGATCAAATCATCTGCTGTGAGATTTTTAAGTTACAGGTTGCAGGTATCATGCCATTGGGTAATTTCAAATGAAGCTCCATCAGAAGAATAAGAACAAGCGCCCTTTATGCTGTATTTCACTGCAAGTGATGCAATTCGAGCTTCAACGTTCACTCGCCGCGATCAGTTGGACTCTTGCTCATTGGTTCGAGCTCAGAGACACCAGTGAAGACCATGGATGGTATTGGTGTGAGTTCAGAGAACCAGATGAGAAGGAAGAGTGATTGGCGACGCCTGAGTTGGTTGCAGTGATTCGACACAGGTGACAGTGATTCGGGACAGTGAGAAAGCAGAATAAGAAGAAGGAAGAAGAGAGGTTTGCTAAGGTTCTGGAAAAACTCTCTCCGTCGATCAAGCAAGAGGCTGTGTGTTGTTGAGCTCTTGGCTGAAGACTTCCTTCTGTCTTTGCGTGCGTTTTGCTTCGTGGCTGTAAGTTTCATTTGTTCAATCCTTTAGCCACTGAACTCTGTAAGTCATTGTGCTTTATTTTCAAATCTATTCTGACTTTTGTGGAGAGGTTACTCCACCGAGAAGGAGAAATACTTAGCCGGAATTTGTCCGGGGTGTGATCTACCGAAAAATCAAGGGATCGTCCACCTTACGGACACGCCGAGGATAGGGGCAAGTTATCCCTGAACCTCGTACATCGTTTTGTTAGTGGTGATTGTTTTCCTTCCTTGCATCAGTGTTCTTTTTGTTTATTTCTGCTGTGCTAACAAAGTTTTGTGAGAAAATTGATTGATTTTTAGAGGAGGCTATTCACACCCCCCTCTCTAGCCATCCGAAGGTCCTAACAGAAAGAAGCTGCTACTGTGAGACAGAGTCCAATCAAGAAGAAAGGAAAGAATACTGGAGTGAAACCTAAAAGCAAGTTGACTTGCTTTAATTGTTCCAAGAAGGGTTACTATGCTCGGGAGTGCATTGGGCTGAAAAAGGTAAATCCACTACTAGAAAACTAGGCTTTTGAGACAAATATTTTAAGAAAGTGACAAAATTCATCTCAAATACTACGTAATTAAGATAGTAATAATAGATGTCTCAAAATTTTACATGGAGACATTAAATTTAAGACAATATTTAAGATTTTATCTCAAATTCAACTAAATAAGACACTTAATAAAGACGGTTAGAAATATAATTATATAAGACATTCAAATAAGACAGTAAAAAAAATATTTGTCTCAAATTATTTTAATTATGATTCGTCAGAACGGTCGCGGTATCTGTCACGGATTCTACTGTTCTAGGTCTAATATCATTTCACGGAATGGTTGTAGCTCGGATTTATATATATACATTATATAATAATTATACAATAATAACAACAAAAATATATTTTTAAATTTAACTTAATTAATGAATTTATATATATATGCGGAGAGAGACAGAGAGGGGATGATATTAATTAAAACTAATTAAAATTAAATTTAATTAAATTTATTTAGGAAAATAAAAATAATATAATTAATAGTTAATATGAAAATAAATTTATATGATTATATAGAATTTTTTAGATTTTTTAAAAATTTAAAATGAATTTTTATTATATTTTATTATATTTTATTATATTTTATTATATCATGTATTTAAATCAGTATATTTTAGAAAATTAATTTTATTATCAAAACAAAGTTATAAGTTCTAAATTTGTATAAATTTAATTTAATTAAATTTATTTAGGAAAATAAAAATAATATAATTAATAGTTAATAAGAAAATAAATTTATATGATTATATAGAATTTTTTAGATTTTAAAAAAATTTAAAATGAATTTTTATTATATTATATATTTAAATCAGTATATTTTATAAAATTAATTTTATTTATCAAAACTAAGTTATACGCTCTAAATTTGTATAAATTTAATTTAATTAAATTATTTAGGAAAATAAAAATAATATAATTAATAGTTAACATGAAAATAAATTTATATGATTATATAGATTTTTTTTATTTTTTAAAAATTTAAAAGGAAATTTTATTATATTTTATTATATTATATATTTAAATTAGTATATTTTAGAAAATTGATTTTATTTAAAAACTAAGTTATAAGTTGTAAATTTTTATTAATGTTGTTTTCTAATTTCTCTTCTCTTCTCAACTTCGCTTCTCACGAGCCTGAGCCCTAAATCACTTCATCGCTGCTCTTATCGCTGTCGTTGCCCCAGCTGTTGCTGCCGCCGCTTCCGCCGTTGCCGTCGATTTTGCCGCCGCCACCACTTCCGCCGCTTCCGCCGCTTCCGCCTTCTTCGTCTTCTTCTCACCCTATTGTGCTCACCTTGTGATCTACCCGATCAAGCCACGTCGGTAAATCAATTTACATGGTATATCTCTTATTACCTTTGATTTGATTTTAATAGTATTTTGTTGCAGCGCTGGTTGAAAATTTTTTTGGATGCAGTGGCGAAATTAGGCTAATTTTAATTGTGATAAATTGCAAATCAGAAAGAGGAAATTGTCTGTTGGTGATGTTGGGAGTGATAGGAAATTAATCACACCACTCCAAAATTTGACAAGTTTTAGCTTGTTGTTCAAGTTTTGCTTCTATTTTGGGTTCCCCATCCTATTGAAATTAAGATGTTCAATAAAAGGTTAATATAATTACTTTTGAGAATCCAACAATTTTAAGATTATTACTTATTGTATACCAAATAAAGCAAGCATACTTTTACAAGATTCACTCATACACTCACTTCTATAATCTATTCATAAGGTTTTAGATCTAGTGATGATTTTTTGCATTACAATTGAAGATAGGTGGTCAATCCTTTGATGTCATGATGCACATTTAATTTTTTTTTACAATTTCGTTTGTAGGCATTGAATATCGACAGTTCTGAAGTTAGAGCTTTATCACATTGGAGAGAACTTCTAGAAAAGCTGTTGTTCTTTTATAAATTATTGTCAAATAGATTATTTTTCATAAATGTATAAATCTGATGTACTACTCTTCCTTTTATAAATGATTGTTTTTATCAATATACTGTTCCTCGATAAAGACCGGTGATATGGAAAAAAGTTGGATTCATTCAAAGAATAGGAATTCAGAAGAATATAGGAGAAAAGTTGATGAATTTTTAGAGTTAGCTTACAAAGACAAAACTGAAGATAGCAGAATTTATTGCCCATGTTGTGATTGCAAGAATCGTTATTTTGTCTCTAAGGTAGATGATAGGATGCATATTATTGTTAGAGGATTTTATAACAAATATAGAGTTTAGGTTTATGAAAATAGTGACTCCTATTCTAAATCAAATGAAATCTCAAATAGATGCACTTCAATCAAAGTTAGAGAATCATGAATCCCCATTGACTCATCTTCGCATGGAATCTAGTGACTTTAGTAATCAAAAGGTATCTTGACTTTATTTAAATAACTAATTTTTTTTTTGATGAATTTTGATAGTTTTGTGATACATACACTATTTTTTATTTAGACTACAGATAATAGTATTTCACATGTACAAGGATTGGGTAACTAATAGGTACAAATATCTGAAATAATTCATGTTATTTCATTCTATTCCTCCATCATTCTTTTTGTGCATGTACAACCTTAACATCTAGCAGTATAATATGTTTTCAGTCAGCTCTTTTTGTCTTCTTAATTGTAAAGATTTAAAAAAAACTCAGTTCAACTTATATTAGATGGTTAACATGTAATACATGTAACATTAATGCTTAGAAATTAGTGTTAATTTTTCAACTTTTAAAGTTTGTTTGGTGTTTCCTAAAATGAAATATGAGCAATCGTGCATACTTCTGTCATGCTTCATATTTCCTTTTCTTCCTCCCATCTTAAATTTTTGTGTATTCCAGGACTAGACTACTTCATGCAAACTTGTTGTAGCCTCTGAAAGATGTTGAAACTATAAATGTTTGATTAGATTGCTTGAGTTATTTGTTTTATTTATATACATAGTTGCAAGAAAGAGGATTGCATATTAGATGAAGAGATTTCTTATTGAAAAGTTTTGTTTATTGATTTTTTTGAACAGTGTATATTATAAATCATCTTTATGATCTCTAATAAGAGTTTTTTTTTTTTTTTTTATGTTTAGGATTCTGATGAAGAAGGATTATAAAAGTTATCTCCAGATCATAAGGAATTATTCTTTAGGCTTTCTCTTGTGTAACTTTCATGGAAATAGTAGTTTTTTTTATCAAATTAATAATGAATATGTAGATATTTCTATTATTGGATGAATGTTGGCATGAAACTTATGTACTGACTAGCTTGTAAGTTAAAAAATATTTGAATTTTATATTATGTATATCACTTTTAATTTATAAAGAGAGTTTTTCCTTTTGTTTTGAAATGACAGTTCAATTAATCTGATCTAGATTAATTTGTATAGTAAATGTTCCTTTAAGATTATTAATTTTTGTCACAAATGGTGCATTAACAAATCAAAACATTAGATACAATAATTTACTATTTTCACTTCTATTTGAGACGGCACATTACCATCTCAATTTAGTGTCTCTAGTTTTTTTTCACAAGATAAGACATAACAATTGAGATAAAAAAATAACTGTCTTAAATATTTTTGAGACAATTGAACAACCGTCTTATCACTGTCTTAAATAGCATTTGAGACAGTACAACTATCTCAATATTTTTTTGAGACACTTGTATTGGGGACGGCTACATTACCGCCCAGTAACTTTATTTCAAGTCATATAATTTATTTATCTTCTTTATATATACTTTATTTCCATATATGTTATACATTACATATATAATATATTAAATCTTATTTATTTTCTTATTCTTTTTTAATTATATATTTTATATTATATATAATATATTATTTATGGAAATAATATGTTATGTGTTTCTTTTATATATATATATTCCTATTTAATTATATTTATGCTTTATAATTTATATTATACATAATATTATATATATATATATTTTATTTTTATATTAATTAGATGAATAATCGCTATAAATTTATATATACTAAATTTTATCCCTAAATACTAAGTCCTTTAATTCCTATCTACTAAGGTTTATCCACATGTTTTAATTTCTTACTTGTTTAATTTATATTATATACTTTATATTATACATAATATTTCTTTTTTTCACATTCTTATATTTTTTAATAATATATAATTTACATTATATATTTTATATTATACATAATATTTCTTATTTACATGTTCTTACATTTATTTTTTATAGTATATATATATATATATATATATATATATATATAATATGTTATTTATATTTCATTTCCATATTATTTAGAAGAATTATTTATACACATAAATTATATAAATACTAAATATTTATATATTGGTATCTTATTATTTTTTTAATAAAATTCCCTATATATCCACATATATAAAAATCCGTAAGTTATAGGTTTTATAAATGCTAAATCATTTATATTATTTTTATAAAACTTAATACTAAGTCTAAATAGAAGCCTATATTCATATACTAATTTTATATTTATATACATCTATTTTTATATTAGCTATCCATGGTAACATATAATTCAGGTTATAGTTTCTTAATACTAAGTCATTGCATAAATTTCGTATCCATATACTAATTTCATATTTATGTATATCCATGTATATATCACATATATATGGTAATATATATTTCAATATTATAGTTTTTTAATTATAATGTATACTATATATTCTACATAATACACGTTATACATATATATTATATTCTTTTTTTTTGTTTAGTTATATATGTTTATAATATGTATAATATATTACTAATGTTTTACTTCTATATTAATTAGATAATAATCTGTATAAAAATTTATACACATATGTTATGTAAATACTAGGTCTATAAATTTTGTATATTTAGGTCCTACTATTTTCTTAGTATACTTGATTAATCAAATTTCGATAATTGAGGGCTAGCTGAATTAATTAAATATATTTATGTAAGTGAATTTTTAATTAAATCAAATGAGCAATTATTATTAACCCAATAAATACCCTTAATTAAATAAATTTAAAATCTAATTATAATTAATCCAATAAATCCTTTAATTAAATAAATCTGAATTCTAATTAAATTATAATTTAATTCAATAATTTTTCTTAATTAAATAAATATGGATTCTAATTAAATTATAATTTAATTCAATAAATTCCCTTAATTAAATAAGTAATTTTGGACACTACATGAAGACTAGAAGCTTTGAACTCTGAAAAAAAGTCCAGTTGGTCTGGAGGATCAATCTGGCAACAGGTAAATTCTCCTGAAAGGAGTAGGTGAGGATGTGTTCCCCAAAGAGGGAACAGTAGGCGTCGGTTCGATCTAGAGTTTCAATGAAACTCAAAGTCAGAACCGGACAGTCAGAGGCTGTCAAACTTCAGTTTATATATATATATATATATATATATAATTTTATGTCTGCACTAACTTTATTTTGCAAAAAATAAGGGGCTGGAAAAAGCTGGTCCGGGTGCTTGAAACTGGTCCGGGCGGCCCGAGCTGGTCCGAGTGCTCGGAACTGGTCCGGGCGCCCGAAGTCGGTCCAGGCGCCCATAACTCAAAAGTTATCGCCAACCTGATGTGGCGCGCGTGGAGTGGTCGAGTCACGTGGTCCAGGTGCCCGGAGGGGTTCCGGGCGCTCGGAACAGCCTATAAAAGCAGTTTCGACCAAGAGCTTCAATACAACACAACGAACGACTTTCTCTTTTTCAAGATGCTCAAAAGATGATCCGACAAAGCCGTAACTCAACTCCAATGACCGGAAGCTTTAAATTCTCTGTTCTTAATTGTCAGTATAATTTCCATTACTGCTTTAAATCATTGTATTTGTAAATCTATGAATTTATAGTGATTTCCCACCAAAAGCACTCTTACGTGCGAGCTTTGGAGTAGGAGTCGCCACAAGCTTCGAACCAAGTAAAATCTTGGTGTTTGCATTGTGTCTTTTTTCTTTTCTGCTATGTATTTACTTAAAGTTTTATTTACTTTCCTTAATGGTATGCTTGACAAGGAAATCTATATGGTTTAGCCAGAAGGTTTCATTACTAAAGGCCAAGAAAAGAAAATATGTAGACTTAAAAAGTCTATATATGGGCTAAAGTAAGTATCAAGATAATAGAACATAAGATTTAACAAGTTATTTTATCTTATGGCTTTGAGATAATCAATGAGGATCATTATATTTTCCTAAAAAGGAAAAAAGAAAAGTATATTATTTTATCATTATATGTTGATGTTATGCTGATAGCTGAAAATGACATAGGGTGTGTGAATGAAGTCAAGAAGTGGTTGTGATCATAATTTGATACAATGGATATGGGAGAAGCAGAGTACATCTTAGGCGTGAAGATCATTAGAGATCGTTCTAAAATACTTTTGGGTCTGCCACAAGAGTCTTATATAAATAAGATGTTACATCATTTTAGTATGTCTAATTGCAACGTAAATATATACCTATTTGAAAGATACTATTTTGACCAAGAGTATGAGTCCCAAAACTCCTGAAGAAATAACAAAGATGAATAAAAAATCATATGGCAGTGTTATTGGTAATTTGATGTACACTATGTTGTATACACACCCCGATATTAGCTTAGTCATTCACTTCCAGTCGAATCCAGGACTGAGACATTGGAAGATTATAAAAAGAATATTTATATATTTGAAGGTGACAATAGATTATTATCTTTATTTTCAAGGATCAGATATAAATCTAAAAAGTTATTCATATGCAGATTGGGTTGGGAACCTGGATGATAGAAAATTCACATCAGACTATGTGTTCTTACTAAATGGCGGCACCATCTCATAGAACAGTAAGAAACAGACTTGTGTAGCTTTGTCAACTATAGAAGCTGAATATGTGGCATGTTTAGTGGCTGTGCAAGAAGCAGTCTATTTAAGAAGGTTTCTGAAGTATTTGAAGATTGTTAAGGATAGTGGGAGTCCGTCCAGTAACTATCTACTATGACAGTCAAGCTGCAATAACTTTCTCGAAGGATCCCAAATATCATAGCAAGGGGAAGCATGTAGCTATAAAATATAACGATGTGGGGGATGTTGTGACTAAAAGGAAGGTAATTCTTGAGTATGTCCCTACATGTACTATGCCTGCAGATCCTTTTGCTAAGCCATTAACTAAAGAGTCATTTCAAGGATATGTGAAGTCTTTGAGACTTTGTAAAATGCAACACTTTGTAAAGATAATTAGAAATATGAAATATCATGATCTGTTCAGTGTAAAATATCTATATTGCATTTGGATAAAGTCTCGCTGAGCATCTTGGCAGGTTGAGATTAGTCCACTCACATGGATAATCATCTTTATTTGTTAAGTATAAATAGAGATAAGACTGTTACTTATGAGACAACTTATGTAACTGTGGACAGAGGCATCACAATAAGTTAAGATCACCTTGATAATTATGTCAAGATGAGATTATTTATGTATTAATAATGATCGAAGTAAATGAACCCATCATTTACTGAACTTGTTGAAAGCTAGATTTGAATTCATGAGTTGAATTCAGGATTAGACATTAGGTATGTTTAGATCAAAATCAATACGATGTTAAATTTGGAAAAGCATGCCCTCTTTTTAGTAAAGAGAATAACATCGTAATATGTAATTCATACCACATGTGCTATTGCGACAATAAGGATAGTAGAAGAATGAATTTCTATTTCTCTACTATGTGAGACCTTTGAGATTATAAGTTAATCTTAGTTTTACCCTAAGTGATTATTTAGCTATTTTCTTGAAGTTTTAATCAGTGACTGCTACTTTAGTATGTAACTTATGACTATAGATGATTCCATTTATGGAACATAACTAAGAAAGTAATTAATACGAATGAATAAATTCTAGCTAAAAAGAAAGATTAAATAGATTTACATCTTTTGATGTTATTCACTGGTTGATCCATTTCTATTATTGATCCTATCTGAAAGCTAGAAGATGGTATGTTGGCTTTGGTAGGCGGTTGCTCCAAGGACGATGGACCTCTAGAGATCTAGAAGAACTCGTCGACAATCTTGTGCACACTTAGATGAGTCGACAAAGCATTAGTGACCTAAGACCGGGTAGGAATCCATGGCTAGGCCCTCCGACACTCAAGTTAGTTTTCTTTCTTGCATGTGGAAGAAGAACAGAGCTTAGATGCAAAAAGTTAAGGTTGTGTCTGTTTACGTGCCTTTCCAACAGAGAGGATTCCCCCTTTTATACCACCTCACTTAACCTCCATAGTCATGAGGTGGTCTCCGGTTTGTTAGGAGATGAGAAAAGTACAATCTGGACTTTGTGCTATAATTATCAGAGGAATCTTTTTCTTACCCTAGATGTACCTCCTTTGTCGTTTGTGAGTTGAGTTCTTCATGAAGTGCCACTTGTTCGTTGAACATATCTTGGCCGATCATTGAGCCGACCATTTGTTTAAAATACCTCTCGTTGCATACGCCTAGGCTGGTCGCTGAGCTGGCCGCACACTTAGAATACTCTTCTATCAATTATATCTCGCCTAACCATATATCCCGATAGGTCTTCTATTACATGTATCTCGGTCAGTCATATTTTTGGAATACCTTTTGTTGCAGATAACCCGACTTGTCATATATTTGGAATACCTTCTATTGCAGATAACCTGGCCGGTTATATATTTGGAATACCTTCTGTTGTAGATAACCCGGCCGGTTATATATTTGGAATACCTTCTTTTGCAGATAACCTGGTCGGTCATATATTTGGAATATCTTCTGTGGCAGACAACCCGACTAGTCATATAGTTGGAATATCTTCTGTTGCAGATAACCCGGCCGGTCATATATTTGGAATACCTTCTGTTGCAAATAACCCGACCGGTTATATATTTGGAATACCTTCTGTTGTAGATAACCCGGCCAGTCATATATTTGGAATACCTACTGTGGACGAGAACCCGACCGGTCATATATTTGGAATACCTTCTATGGTAGATAACTTGGCCGGTCATATATTTGGAATACCTTCTGTGGCAGATAACTTGGCCGGTCATATATTTGGAATACCTTATGTTGCAAATAACTCGGCTGGTCATATATATATATATATATATATATATATATATTTGGCCGTATTCTGGAATCCTGACCGGATTAAGCTTATTTAGGCCCGATCCACCTTTCCCGACCGAGTGAATACGTTAGACCTATCATCTTGTTATTCGGTCAGTCTTCGTCTGACTGTTCATATGATACACGCTTGATAAGACCAACCACCTTTAAGTCTGGTTAGACTCATGTGCCTTTGGGCGCATACATAGAGCCTTGTACTCAGCCGACCTTCCTAGGGCCACTCATATATTGAAGGCTAAATGCCTTTATGCCCATTCGGGTTTCTATCCATCTAGGCACATACATGGAACCTCATATCCGATCGGCCTTCGTTCGACCAACTGTATGCTAAATCTTATATATATAAGAGTTAGTCTCTTCGAACCTGGCCGACCTTCCCTGTCCGGGCATACATATCACCTTATGCTCGACCGGGTCTAAGTGTCTCCACATCTTCTTAGCTTTAACTGCCAATTCACCTGAAAGACTCGCTTATAATAACTCGTATCAGTTATATATAGAAATAATTGTGAATATTTAATATGGAATATGCTCTTGACATATTGTGAGCGATTAGAGATATTCATATTGATGTAAATAAAAATTATTTAATTTAGATAAATAGCAAGACATGGATATCTCTAAGATAATGGTTGTGTGCTATCGGGAGATTAGATGTTTCTTGGATAATCGATATGTACCACCAGGAGAGAGGTTATCTTCCATTATGAGAGTGTCTTTGATTCATTTGGAAGAGCGGTTGCGGAAAATGTAATAACTTTGTTAGCATTAATCGCTTAGAGAGCGGCTATGTAAGGTATAATAATCTTCTTAGCGACTATCGCTCAGTGTGCTTATTATCACATGAACCATTTTCTCTAAGTATGAATTGGATGTTTTGATATGATTTTTGTAACTAAACTCTTATATAGTCTATGTGACTTATTTAGTCTTTGTGACTAACTAGTCTTAATGACTTACCTTGGACAAGTGGAGATGTAGGAAATCAGAATGTAGGCATGCCCACGTTGCCCACTTTTCTTTGGGACAAAATGTCCCTTTCACCTCTGAGATAATTCTCATTATAAAAGGAGCGCCCAATGTTGAGAAGAGGGTTTACTTTAGAACGGGAGATTTGTTTTCACCGTGGAAGGAGGAACATCCAAGCAACATGGATTTGGTTTATGGATTTGTCGAGGAGGTTCATTATAATCTTCTTGCCGACGAAGCACGGGAATTTGTTCTTCGTCTTCAAGGTATCACTTCGGGAGATCGTTGTAAGTTTTACAGTTTCCGATTTACAGAATATTGATTAATTGATCATGCATATCAATCATGTTAACAAGAAGAGAGTAAATCACGAAAGTTATTCGGCTAGCTGACCAACCTTCTAGGTGAGAAGACTGATTCGAATCCAAGACCTATTATGACAATTCTTCATTCGAGTACCAACTTGTGTCAATGGAGATAACAAGGGTCGTCTTGGCCAATGGTGAAGCCAGGAATTATAATATTCAGGCTAAAATTTTTAACAATAAATAAAATAATATACCTATAGTAGACATGAACAAATAACCATTAGAAATGAACACCGGTCATAAAAATTTTGATCGTTAATTCATTTTGTGAAGGAAGTTTAATTTTATCGTTAAATTTAATAATGAAATTTAATATCCATCACTTAGTGATGAAATTTAATATCCGTCGTTAAATTTAATGGCAGAATTTAATTCTCATTGCTAATTTTCTTAATATTTTTTAAAAGTAAATATTTAGAAAAACTTGTAATATTATTTCACAAAAATATTTCAGGAAATATTCTTTACAAGACAAATAGAACATCTATATAACTTGTATCTTTTACTTCAACCTAAATCTATAAAAAAATCATTTATCAATACGGTAGGAAAATTAATGATAGACATTAGAAATATATTAAAATGTAAATTATCAAAAGAAATTGACTGAGCCACGGAGGAACAATCTCGCACGAGCAATGAGTAGGTGGGTGAGGAGGGTTGGAGGAAGAAGAGATGTCGGATGAGAAAAAAAGATGTCAAAAGTAAAAGAGGAATTAGGGATATTAATTAGGATTTTATTTATTTAGATTTCCTTCTAAATTTGACATATAAAAAATAAAATGTCATACAAATACGCTGTGACATTTGTAGAAAATAAATTGAGGGACAAAGTCGGCAGACAAAACAAGAGATACTTGAGAAGAGGAGTTAGAATTTAGGAATCAAACTGGACATAGGCTCTTGGTTTAAATTGGACATGACTCCCGAGCTAAAAAAAAAAAAAATCAATAAGCAAATACAATATATATATCGATAATATTTGGGCCCCGGATTACGGTCCGGATAATTTTAATATGCGGCTCTACAGTAGGGGCGTAGCCATTTTAAGAGGGGGTGCGACTATCCCCTCTCATATTTTATTAAAAAATTATATATATATATATATATATATATATATATATATATATATAGCTCTAAGCCTCTGCCCTTGGTTGGCTTAAGTAACATGTATCCATTCTACTATTGGTAGAGAAATCCAATTTGGCTTTCTGCTTTTATACCATTTTTCATTACGTTATTTCTATCTCAATGTCCTTATTCTACTTTTCTAGTCCCAGGGTTATGATATTACGGTAGGACATTTAAATTATCATTCAGGTATTCATAATTCGAACCTCAGCTACGACGTATTTATAATTTTTTTTCCTCTAAATAAGGGGCGTAACTAAAGGATGCTGGGTTTCTGGACTGACCGCCGCGTGCGCTTCCCGATTTACTCTGGTGACCGATGGGAAACTTCTGTGAGACCGGGTCGGTCACCCCCAGAGATAGTCAATGAGGTTAATTGGGATTATCATTTTTGCCCGCTGCAAGCGCTTCCCGATTTACCTTGGTAGCCAGTGGGAAACTTCCGTGGGGCCGGGCCGGTTACCCCAGGCTCGACGTTACCCAACCTGGTTAATCATTCTTTTTGTTGGGGCACGTAACTAAAGGATGCTGGGCTCCTGAGCTGCCCGCTGCGAGCGCTTCCCGATTTACCCTGGTGGCCGGTGGAAAACTTCCGTGGGGTCGGGCCGAACACCCAAGGCTCGACGTTATCCAGCCTGGTTAATTATTTTTGCCCCCGGGGCTATGGTGCAATGGTAGGCCATCCAGATTATCACCCAGGTATCCGCGGTTCGAGCCCCAGCTATGGCGAATTTGCAAGAATTTTTCCTCCAAATGGAGCACGCAACTAAAGGATCCTGGGCTCCTGGACTGCCCGCTGCGAGCGCTTCCCGATTTACCCTAGTGACCGGTGGGAAACTTCCATGGGGTCGGGCCAGTCACCCCAGGCTCGACGTTACCCAACCTGGTTAATCATTTTTTTTGTATAAACAATCTTTTAGCGGCAGGGCATTCAGGTTGTCACCTAGGTACCCACGGTTCGAGCCCCAGCTATGACGAATTTGTAGGAAGTTTTTCTCTAAATGGGGCACGCAACTAAAGGATGTTGGGCTCCTGGGTTGCTTGCTGCGAGCGCTTCCCGATTTACCCTGGTGGCCGGTGAGAAACTTCTGTGGGGCCGCGTCGATCACTCCAGACTCGACATTACCCAATCTGGTTAATCATTATAGGTAAATTTCTAAAGAATACACTTCAAGTTTAATTTTATCTAAAAGATACTGATCCTATCCAAAAATCATGAAGAAGGCTATCTAAAAATGTAGCTCCGTGGTTGACCTCGTGAAGACTCTGCTCTGATCTATAACACGAGAAATGTCAGTATCGAGCCAGGGAAAGAGTCCCCAGCGTTGATCCTCTGACACTTAAGTCAATCACCAGAACAATAGAAACAAGGCGGAGCAAGGTAGTAGCAGTGAAAGTACAAGCGCAAATAACGAATAACACATATATACCTCTGTCGGTGTATGAACCCTCTTTACATAGTACTATAGTAGGCGACGTGCATGCTCCCCAAGGCGTAGTCACGTTTTCCTAACTGTCCTATAAAAAGACATGTCGGGAAAGTGTCTCTGATACTATACCTTAACAGGGCATGCAAATATCTGACAAGACAGTAGAAGCTTCTGTCATAAGATTTGTCCATTGAGCATGTCTTGTTGTCAGCGGTATTACCTCCCAGAGGGATATAAAGAGATATGGAACAGGTCCCACTATTTTGCTGAGCGAGGTAGTCGCTCGGCCGGGATTCCCCGCCCAGTCGACCTCAGCTACTTTTCTTCATAGTGACTCAGATCGGTGGATTGTTTGTGGCTCGACCGACCATGAGCTTCGGTCGACCTGACACTCACTTAGTCAATTGCAAGAACTTGATGTTCTGGCTATACTGATCTCGTTCGGACGAGCAATCTGCCCCAATGAACTTGTTGGCCGATTGGACACCTCGAGCTAGATCAACAGTTGGCGTCGAATACCGTTCAACCCACTTTTGGTGAGCTCATTGGTCCTCTGACGTTGACTTCCATAAATTTGACCTCTACATCGACTGTTGTCTCTGCCCTTTGTTGGTTGCTACTCGGAAAACCTAGAGGTTTCACTGTACAAAAATTTTGTACAAAGGTCTGAACATTTTCCTAGCTACCATGTGTTCTTTTAAATTAAATTTTGGATCGCCTGCGGAACTTAACACGTTTGATCCAAAACTTAATCTATTTGTTCTTTAAGGTTTAGACTTGGATCTCCTACGGAACTTAACACGTTTGATCCAAATCACCTAAGTTATTAATTCCATTAAATATTAATTTCCATAATTGGTTCCCAGTACTGACGTGGCGAGGCACATGACCTTCTTGGATATGGGAACAACCACCACCGACTAGACAAAACCTTTTATGGAAAGCTAATATTTAATTTCCTAAAATAACTTTAGGTCAACCAAAAAGAACAATCAAATCACAAGGAAAAGAAAAATAAAAGAACACAACTTCGAAAAACATATTCGAAATACTAGAATCGTAAGCCTCTTGTATTTGGTATTATTTCCATAAATAACTAGCATGATGCGGAAAGGAAAAATTACTAGTTATACCTTCTAAAAAGACCTCTTGATCTTCTACCGTATTCCTCTTCTAACCTCGGACGTTGTGTGGGCAACGATCTTCCGAGATGAGAACCACCAAGCACCTTCTTATTCCTTCTAGGTTTCGGCCACCACAATTCTCCAAGAGAAGTAGAGGTCCGGCCACCACCACCAAGCTCCAAGGGATGCAAGAAACAAAACCTCCTTTCTCTCCTTCTTTTCCTCGCTAGAACCGGCCACCATCAAGAGCTCCAAGAGAGGTTGCCGCCGGCCATAGGAAGAAGAGAAGAGGAAGAAGCTAGTGCTGGCCACCAATGAGGAAAGGAGAGGAGTAGAATAATAGAGTTGATCGCCCGGGAAGGCACCTCTACGCCCTCGTTTATTTTCCTTGGTCTTGTCAAATAAGGAAATTTTAATAAAAAATTCCTTAATTCTTTTGTCATAAAAAAGAAAAATTATTTTAATTAAAAAACAATTTTCTTCTTTTAATAATAATGGCCGGCCACTTCTAATTCCCCAAAACAAGGAAAATTTAATTCACACAAGAATTAAAACTTCCTAATTTGTTTCTAGAAATTTATAAAAATTTCTCCAATAATTTTTATCCCTTCATGATTGGTTAAGAAAAAGGAACTTTTATAAATTAAAATTCTTCTTCTAAAGATGTGGATAATTTCCAAAAGGAAAGTTATCTCTAAAAATTAAAATATCTTTTCAATCTACAAATAAGGAAAGATATCAAATCTTTTCTTAATCTTTTGTAGAAACTAATAAAAGAGAATATTTAATTTTTAAACTTCTCTTTTAAATTATTATCATGGTCAAAAAGGAAAGTTTTTCTTAAAAATAAAATCTCCTTTCTGTTGGTCCCTTTTGAGGCCGGCAAGAGGGGAGGGGTGAATTGCCATACAAAATTAAACTAAAACCTTTCTCGGATTTCAACCATATAACATAAACACTTGTAATAAAAAGTAGAGACTAAGTAAAGAAATCATACACCAGAGATTTACTTGGTTTGCAATCAGAGGATTGCTAATCCAAGGAAAGTAAGCGCACTATGATCTCCTCTAGGCGGAGAAGCCTCTTTACAACGTTGACAGCACAAATGAAAAGAACACAACTGAAAGCACAGAAAGAATTGATTACAAGTGAGTTCAACTGAATGTGCAGACCAGTACTATATTTATAGTACTGGTCCGGGCGCCTGGAAGGAGTTCCGGGCGCCCTGGAGGGGATAAAATTCTATCCCCAACGATCAGATCGCGTTTGATGCGATCCTGGTCAAAAGTCAGCTCCGGGCGCCTGGAGGGGTTCCGGGCGCCCGGACCCTCAATAGTGCCCGGGGCGCCCGGACCCCTTAAGTCAACTTTGTTGACTTTTTGTGGTCCGATTCTACTACTCCGGTTTAGCTCGTTTCGGTCCGGGTCTGTTCGCTCCGGCTCCGTTAGCTTGGGTGATCTCGGCCTTCCGGAATAGGGCTCACCCGAACCCATGTTCCGGCCTTCTCCTCGAGCAGCCTTCCTTCCCGGTTTCTCGTCCCTCGAGCGCCGCGCACGCTCTTCTCGTCCACCGGTGTACTCTTCCGCGGACACCTCGTCCCTCAGACGCACCGAGCCCGTCGGCTCTCTCCCGTGCCGTCCTTCTCGCTAGCCGCGTCTTCCGCTCGACTTCCTGTGTTCCTAAGCTCCTGCACACTTAGACACAAGGGTTAAACAAACGCAGGACCTAACTTAGCTTGTTTGATCACATCAAAACACCTTGGGGTTCCAACAATCTCCCCTTTTTGATGTGAGCAACCCAAGTTAAGTTAGGGTAACCATATGCAATAAAAATGATTTATTTTCCAATAAGTCCAAATATTTTTCAATTGAAAAATTATAGTATCTCCCCCTAGACTTAACATACTTCTCCCCCTTTGATCACATAAAAATTGGGGCGATAAACAAGTCTAAGGTAAATTCAAACATTTAAACAAGTCTAAGGTAAATTCAGATAAAAACAGTCACAAGTGTTTATAAAAAAAATAAACACTTTAAATTTAAGTCAATTTTTAAAAAAAATGATAAGGCAATAAAAAAAATTCTAAGATAACTCAAAAAAATTTCTAAGTCAATTTTCATAAAAATTTCTAAGATAGTTAATATTAATTTCTAAGGCAATGTTTCAAAAGAGAATATCTAGTTTAAAAAAAAACAATTCTAAGTCAATATACAGAAAATTTTTTAAGTTATTTTTCATAAAAGATTTCTAAGACAATTTTAAAAAAAAATGTCTAAGACAATATTCATAGAAAAATTCCTAAGTTAAAAAAATATCTAAGTCAATAATTTTCAGAAATTTTCTAAGTCAATTAAAAAAAATATTTTCCAAATTTTTTTTTTAATTTATAAATTAATTTTAAATATTTTCTAACACAATTGAATAACTCTTTTAAAGCATTAGGTAAATTAAATTAATGCTTTTTCGGTTAGTCAATTAAACTTTTCATTTCGATACTTGGCTTCCAGGTCGTGGCGAGGCACTAGGCCTTCTTGGTTATTGGAGCAACAACCACTTCCTTAGACAAAGCCTCATAATGAAATTAGTCGTTTAATTTTCTTGCTGAAAATGCTAAGTCTAATTTTAGATTAAACAGGTTTTTGGAACCCAGTAGAGATTCCTACCTACAGGGTTAACCAAGTATTTCCTAGGTACATAGATTTTTGATATATTTCTAATTTGACTTTGATGAAATCTATAATACCAATTTAAACCTCTATAATTGCTAAAAGTAGAAATATTTGAACTTTTATATTTTTTCAATCTTTCTATTTCTTCTTTTAGTTTTTCATTTTCAATTTTCAATTTATCAAAATCCTCTATAAGACATGATTTTGCTAAAATTCTTTTTGTTTCCAAAATTTCATTTTTTAATTTGATATTTTCATTTTCTAATTTATACATGGATTTCGTCATTGCCTTAATGCCAGAATAAAGTTGATCAGGGGGTAAGAGGCATACCTCACTTACCATATCGGACTTGAAGCCTGACTCCCCCCCTGCTTTCGTCGCTCCCCCTTCATCGATGCTAGGTTCTGATATACTTTGTCTATCGTAGCTTGCTATTAGTGCTATTCCGGCATATTCTTGAGCTTCTGATTCGGATGAAGAAGTGTCGTCCCAAGTTGCTTTTAGGTTGTGTTTCTTGGGAGACTTCCTTTTGGCCTTCTTGAGTTCTGGGCAGTCTTCTCTTAGGTGTCCCTCCTTCTGACACTGGTAGCATCGCACCTTTCTTCCACCTTTTTGATTCCTTTTATTCTGCATTTTAAATTTATTAGATCTAAAAAACTTTTTAAAATTTCTTACCATGTATGCTTCTTGATCGTCTTCCGAATCTGACTCGAGTTCATCCTTCTGGGTTACGTTCAGCGCCATAGTCTGGGTTGTATCCTTTGTCGTTCCTGCATACCTGGTTTCATGTAATTCAAGAGTAGAAAAAACCTCTTCTAAAGTGCTTACCTCCAGGTCTTTTGAGATGTAGTAGGCGTCGACGATTGATGTCCATTCCGGAGTTCTTGGAAACGTGTTGAGTGCGTATCGTATAGTGTCCCGATTTGTTATCGTTTCACCGAGGTTCTCGAGACCAGTAACTAGTTCTTTTACCTTTGCGTGTAAACCAGCTACTTTCTCACCTTTCTCCAGACGGATGTTCATCAGTTTGTTGCGGATGATGTCCCTTCTAGCGAGCTTTGCTTTGGACGTGCCTTCGTGGAGTTCTAAGAACTTCTCCCAAAGTTCTTTAGCAGATAAATAGTTTCCGATGCGGTTGACCTCTTGAGGCGGTAACACGCTCAGCAGGTGATGTTCCGCACGGCTGTTTGCTACCGACTCATTCTGCTCCTTCTTTGTCCAATCGCTCTCTTCTTTTTCTTTTCCATCTTTATCTATTGGAGCTACAAAACCATATTTCATAATAAATCGAATTTCAAAATATGTTTTTAGGAATACCTCCATACGACGCTTCCAGTCTGCGAAGTTCCCCTCGAATTTTGGTGGGACGATGCTTGGTCCGGCCATCTTGTTGCTTCGATCGGCGGTTAGTCCTCCTGAAGCGTGCCTGGCTCTGATACCACTTGTTGTTCCCTTTTGAGGCCGGTAAGAGGGGAGGGGTGAATTTCCCTACAAAATTAAACTAAAACCTTTCTCGGATTTCAACCATATAACATAAACACTTGTAATAAAAAGTAGAGACTAAATAAAGAAATCATACACCAGAGATTTACTTGGTTTGCAATCAGAGGATTGCTAATCCAAGGAAAGTAAGCGCTCTATGATCTCCTCTAGGCGGAGAAGCCTCTTTACAACGTTGACAGCACAAATGAAAAGAACACAACTGAAAGCACAGAAAGAATTGATTACAAGTGAGTTCAACTGAATGTGCAGACCAGTACTATATTTATAGTACTGGTCCGGGCGCCTGGAAGGAGTTCCGGGCGCCCTGGAGGGGATAAAATTCTATCCCCAACGATCAGATCGCGTTTGACGCGATCCTGGTCAAAAGTCAGCTCCGGGCGCCCGGAGGGATTCCGGGTGCCCGGACCTCTTAAGTCAACTTTGTTGACTTTTTGTGGTCCGGTTCCACTGCTCCGGTTTAGCTCGTTTCGGTCCGGGTCTGTTCGCTCCGGCTCCGTTAGCTTGGGTGATCTCGGCCTTCCGGAATAGGGCTCACCCGAACCCATGTTCCGGCCTTCTCCTTGAGCAGCCTTCCTTCCCGGTTTCTCGTCCCTCGAGCGCCGCGCACGCTCTTCTCGTCCACCGGTGTACTCTTCCGCGGACACCTCGTCCCTCAGACGCACCGAGCCCGTCGGCTCTCTCCCGTGCCGTCCTTCTCGCTAGCCGCGTCTTCCGCTCGACTTCCTGTGTTCCTAAGCTCCTGCACACTTAGACACAAGGGTTAAACAAACGCAGGACCTAACTTAGCTTGTTTGATCACATCAAAACACCTTGGGGTTCCAACACTTTCAATCTACAAATAAGGAAAGATTTCAAATCTTTTCTTAATCTTTTGTAGAAAGCTTTTAAAGGAAAGATTTAATTTTTAAACTCTCTTTTAAAACTATGATATCCACATAAGAAATAATTTTAATAAAAAATCCTTTTTAATGTGATGTGGCCGGCCACCTAAACTTGGGCTCCAAGCTATTGGTCGGCCACCTTAAGGCCAACCTTTAGGCTTGGCCGGCCCTAAGCTTGAGCTTCAAGCTTAGCTTGGCCGGCCCCTATTGGTTGGGTAAGAAGGTGGGTATGTGGTGGGTATAAAACTCTATATACAAGAGGCTACGATAGGGACCGAGAGGAGGAATTGGTTTTGGTCTCCCGATGAAATTAAGCTTCTCGTGTTCGCCCCGAACACACAACTTAATTCCATCAATAATAATTCATTCCACTAAAGAACTATTATTGAACTACCGCACCAATCACAAATTACATTTTGGGCTCCTTCTTATTATGAGTGTGTTAGTCTCCCTGTGTTTAAGATGTCAAATGCCCACTAATTAAGCGAGTTACTAACAACTCATTTAATTAATATCTTAGTCCAAGAGTAGTACCACTCAACCTTATCGTCATGTCGGACTAAGTCCACCTGCAGGGTTTAACATGACAATCCTTATGAGCTCCTCTTGAGGACATTCTCAACCTAGATTACTAGGACTCAGTTTCCTTCTATAATCAACAATACACACTATAAGTGATATCATTTCCCAACTTATCGGGCTTATTGATTCATCGAACTAAATCTCAAATATATGTGCTTGTTATTATATTAGGATTAAGAGCACACACTTCCATAATAACTGAGGTCTTTGTTTCTTTATAAAGTCAGTATAAAAGAAACGACCTCTAATGGTCCTACTCAATACACTCTAAGTGTACTAGTGTAATTATATAGTTAAGATAAACTAATACCTAATTACACTACGACCTTCCAATGGTTTGTTCCTTTCCATTATGGTCGTGAGTTACTGTTTATAATTTATAAGGTACTGATAACATGATCCTCTGTGTGTGACACCACACACCATGTTATCTACAATATAAATTAATTGAACAACTACATTTATCATAAATGTAGACATTTGACCAATGTGATTCTTATTTCTAGATAAATGTTTATACCAAAAGCTAGGCTTTTAGTATACACTCTAACAATCTCCCACTTATACTAAAAGACTAAACTGCCATATCTGCTGCCATACATCTGATTCCCAACCCTTCAACATGTCCATCAAAAGCTCTCGCCTTAAGGACCTTAGTGAAAAGATCTATAGGTCATCATCTGATGCATTCTAGGCGGCAACAACTTCTCCTCGTTTATACGATTTCTCGTATTGGGTAGTACTTGCGCTCTATTGTGTTTACTTGCCTTATAGACTCATGGTTTCTTCGAGTTTGTTACTGCACCCTTATTATTACAATAAATTGTAATAATCTTTGGACAAACTAGAAATCATATCTAAGTCTATCTTGTGGTAATTAAGTCATTCAGCTTTTATGGTTTCCTCAGAGGCTTGCCATATACTAAGCTTCTATGGTGGAGTCCAGAAAAACACCTATGCTTATCACTCTTCCATAGTTATGACTTTACCTCCTAAAGTAAACACAAAACCCCGAGGTTGACTTATTATTGTCCCTATCCGATTAGAAGCCAAAATCCATGCAACCCACAGGGACCAAATTAACTGCCTTGTAAGCTAGCATATAATCTCTAGTTCCTCTAAGGTACTTTAATATATGCTTTACTGCAGTCCAATGTCCTTGTCTAGGGTTACTTTGATATCTACTAACTATGCCCTCGGCAAAACAGATTTCTGATCTCGTGCATAGCATACATTAGGTTGTCTAACTGCCGAAGCATAAAGAACTGCCTACATGTCCTCAATCTCCTTTGATGTCATCGGAGACATCTCTTTAGATAAAGACACTCCATGCTTAAAAGGTAAGAAACCTTTCTAGGAGTTTTGCATGCTTAAAATGAGCAAGGATTTTTCCGATGTATCAAGCTTGGGTTAAGTAAAATATATTTTTTACCTTGCGATCCCTTATTACTTTGATCTCAAGAATATATACATTCTCCCAAGTCCTTTATATCGAATTGTTTGGACAACCATACCCTTACTTCTGACAATATTTTGATATTGTTTCCAACTACCAAAAATGTTATCTACGTATAGTACAAGAAATACCACCACGCTTCCATCACACCTTTTGTATACACAAGACTTATTCGGTTACTAAATCCATAGATCTGGATTACTTTGATAAACCGGATGTTCCAAGACCTTGAAGCTTTGCCTCAGTCCATAAACTGATTGAGCTTGCACACAAGATGCTCTTAGCCGTTTGCAATGAACCCTTCTGGTTGCTTTATATGGATGCTTTCTTCAAGACTTCCATTAAGGAATGCTGTCTTGACATCCTCTTGCCAAATAGATAAAAGAATCTGGATAGACTTAAGCATGACTACCAGTGAAAAAGTTTCCTTTTTCATCAAGCCTTGCTTTGAAAGTTACTACCTTCCTGTTTATCCCTCTTTTTCTATTATAGACCTTTTTACACCCAACGACTTTTACACCATTTGGTGATTCTACAAGCTTCCAAATTTTATTAGAATACATATATTCTAATTCTTTTATTCATTACTCTTTGCCAAGATGCTACATCTTTATCTTGGAGTGCTTCATCATATGACCGGAGATTAGGTTCATGTCCTCCAGGGATCGAGTCCAAAAACTCTCCCAAAACATGAATCTTTTTAGGTTGCCTAACAACCCTCCCACTACGACAAGGCACTTTCTGCAATTGTGTATCATTTGTGATACGTGTTGCAGTTTCCTTGTGGTATCTCATCTTGTACAATTGGTACTAGATTAGACATGTCTTTTATTATTTCCTTAAGAACAAATTTTCTTATGGGCACGTGGTTTATTACAAAGTCATTTTCTAAAAATCGGTCATTGATGCTAACAATGACCTTATGATTTTTAAGACTATAAATCTACTTTCATTTCTCCAGGATAACCCACAAACAAGTGAATTCCTGTCCATCTTATCATTGTCTCTCTTCAGCATATGTGCTGGACTACCCGAATCTGAATATGCTTCGAAATAGGCTTACGCCTATTCAGCAATTCTATATGAGTAGAGAGTTCTGACTTTGGAAGGTACTATATTCACTTTCGTTTCCAGAGTATATCCTAAAAATGATTTTGGTAATATTCTAAATAACTCATCAATCTACTTATTTCCATAAGAGTCCTATACCTTCCTTTTTCTACACCATTCTGTTGGGGTGTACCAGGTGCAGTTAGTTGGAATTGAATCCCTACTTCTGATAAGTGACTCCTAAATTCTCCCAAGAGGTACTTGCCACTATGTTCTAACCATAGTGACTTTTACTTTAACATTTCTCCGCATCAACCTTGTACTATTTGAACTAATCAAAGTACTTAGTCTTGCGGTACATTAAGTAAATTTATTTGTATCTTGAATAGTTGTCTATAAAATAGACGAAATATTCAATACTACCTCTTGTCTGGATAGTCATAGGATCACACAAATTAGAATGAACCAATTTCAATATATCTTTGACTCCATACCCCTTAAACTTAAAAGCTTCTTGGTTATTTTTTCTTCCAAGTAAGACTCACAGGTTGGAAAGATTTCCACTACCAATGAACCCAAAAGTTCATCAGCTACCAATGAATCCTACTCAAGTTAATATAACCTAGTCTTAGATGCCAAAGATATTAATGGTTCATTTCCGAAGGTTGCTTTCTCTTAAAATTAGAAGATGTGTTACTAATTTCCATTTGTTGCATCGTGGGAGTTATTGGATTTATAAATTGCCAACCAACGTACCAGAACAGATAACTTCCCTCTTTTTCTTAATAATAACTTTGTTATTAAAAGAGGCAGAATATCAAGTTCTTTGAATAGTTTAGAAACTGAAAACTAGTTCTTTCTAAACTTGGTGCGTAAAGACAATTACTCAAAAATCCATGTTTTATTCTTATCAAAAGATAAACATCTCCCACTGCAACAGCTACCATTTTTACAGTAGTGCCCATGTGAACGGTGTTTTAATTTTCATTTAGTTGCCGGATTTCCTGGAACCCTGCAATGAATTGCGGACAAGATTGATGACATCTGTATCTACACTCCAGGTTCTGGTAGATAACACCTCTAAACATGTTTCAACTAATAAATTAAATACACCTATATTGTTCTTAGTTCTAAGAAGACAGTCTACCTTAATGTCCAAGTCCTATTTCCAATCATTACAATTGGGACTACTAAGTCTTTTCTATAGTATAAAAACTAGGAGATTGACAAACATTTTAAATCCTAAGAATCACAAAAATATTTGGTCAAGATCAATTCTTTAAAATCCCCATGAATTTTGTATGCCACGATAGTGTGGACGTATACAAAATCAAAGAGGAGATTTTATCCATTAATTTTATTATCTCGTCAACTTTACTTTTTGATGAATAAAATTAATAGTTGATCTATCTTTGATCAAATATTTGGTCAAAACTTTTTGAATTTAAAATAAAATATTGATTCCTCAAACCATATTATTTAAATTCACCAACACCTCAAACACCGTGAATTTTGCATGCCACGTTAGTGTGGACGTATACAAATTCAACATTTGTAAAAGGAGGGTTTTACCCATTAACTATCTTGTCAACGTATCTTTATGACAAATAAAATTATCTCAAACACCGTTAATTTTGTATGCCACGTTAGTGTGGACGTATATAAAATCAATCATTTGTAAGAGGGGTTTTAACCCTTTAATTTTATTATCTTGTCAACCTAGTTTTATGACAAATTAATAGTTGGTTTCATTTGGTCACACAAATAATAGCAGTGACTCCGATGGGGAGGATACTATTAGATGTGTCTAAGTGTATACCATTACTTGACACTAAGTCCATTAATAAGATTATGCCCCTTTCGTTGGGGAAGATCACACGCTCTTAATTAACTTCCTATAGTCATCCAAAAATGGAAGTCTGTTCTAGTGTTCCACAAATAAGCTCATCCGTTATGGAGGAAGGCACTCAGAGCCAACGCGCAAGCTTGTTTGCATCACTTACAAACCAGTAATGGAGACCATGAGATTTATTTAAAAATTCCTCTCCCACTTAGTTATTTATAAACGAGGAATTTTAACTATGCTAGCCTACTAGTCATGTATACTAACATGCACACACAGCACAATATAAAAGCAATAAATAGAAAATCTAATTTTCAACTATTATGGCTTTTATCTCTAATTGTCCTCCGTGTGTTGTCATCCCAAGCTGCTGCCATATTTGGCCACCGCCACCGGGTCTAGCTGTCGCATCCATCTTGCTCCTAGTTCCGCTGCGCCTTTGGTCCTTAGATGGTTCCACGCTTTGCAAGATTCGATCCGCGACATAAATAGAATTTTACATTTTGATCCTATATTCCATAAAAGGAATGTACATGTATCTAGATCAAAAACTAAATACAGCTCCTGCTGTATTTTAATACAATCATGCACACACAGATAAATGCCCTTGACATGTCCAAGGGTCCAATCACACACATAATAACTAAAAGCCATAATAGTTGGATCCTGCATCCACAAAGTTAGCACATCCTACTATTAACCTGCCTAAATTATGTATGACATGTGCATAATTAAACTAATACCAAATACACAGAGGCAAAACCCTAGCTCTGATACCAATTGTTGGTTGCTACTCGGAAAACCTAGAGGTTCCACTGTACAAAAATTTTGTACAAAGGTCTGAACCTTTTCCTAGCTACCATGTGTTCTTTTAAATTAAATTTTGGATCGCCTGCGGAACTTAACACGTTTGATCCAAAACTTAATCTATTTGTTCTTTAAGGTTTAGACTTGGATCTCCTGCGGAACTTAACACGTTTGATCCAAATCACCTAAGTTATTAATTCCATTAAATATTAATTTCCATAATTGGTTCCCAGTACTGACGTGGCGAGGCACATGACCTTCTTGGAAATGGGAACAACCACCACCGACTAGACAAAACCTTTTATGGAAAGCTAATATTTAATTTCCTAAAATAACTTTAGGTCAATCAAAAAGAACAATCAAATCACAAGGAAAAGAAAAATAAAAGAACACAACTTCGAAAAACATATTCGAAATACTAGAATCGTAAGCCTCTTGTATTTGGTATTATTTCCATAAATAACTAGTATGACGCGGAAAGGAAAAATTACTAGTTATACCTTCTAAAAAGACCTCTTGATCTTCTACCGTATTCCTCTTCTAACCTCGGACGTTGTGTGGGCAATGATCTTCCGAGATGAGAACCACCAAGCACCTTCTTCTTCCTTGCAAGTTTCGGCCACCACAATTCTCCAAGAGAAGTAGAGGTCCGGCCACCACCACCAAGCTCCAAGGGATGCAAGAAACAAAACCACCTTTCTCTCCTTCTTCTCCTAGCTAGAACCGGCCACCATCAAGAGCTCCAAGAGAGGTTGCCGCCGGCCATAAGAAGAAGAGAAGAGGAAGAAGCTAGGGACATCCACCAAGGAGGAAAAGAGAGGAGAAGAATAATAGAGTTGATCACCCGTGAAGGCACCTCTACCCCCTCTTTTATAATCCTTGGTCTTGACAAATAAGGAAATTTTAATAAAAAATTCCTTAATTCTTTTGTCATAAAAAAGAAAAATTATTTTAATTAAAAAACAATTTTCTTCTTTTAATAATAATGGCCGGCCACTTCTAATTCCCCAAAACAAGGAAAATTTAATTCACACAAGAATTAAAATTTCCTAATTTGTTTCTAGAAATTTATAAAAATTTCTCCAATAATTTTTATCCCTTCATGATTGGTTAATAAAAAGGAAATTTTATAAATTAAAATTCTTCTTCTAAACATGTGGATAATTTCCAAAAGGAAAGTTATCTCTAAAAATTAAAATATCTTTTCAATCTACAAATAAGGAAAGATATCAAATCTTTTCTGAATCTTTTGTAGAAACTAATAAAAGAGAATATTTAATTTTTAAACTTCTCTTTTAAATTATTATCATGGTCAAAAAGGAAAGTTTTTCTTAAAAATAAAATCTCCTTTCAATCTACAAATAAGGAAAGATTTCAAATCTTTTCTTAATCTTTGGTAGAAAGCTTTAAAAGGAAAGATTTAATTTTTAAACTCTCTTTTAAAACTATGATATCCACATAAGAAATAATTTTAATAAAAAATCCTTTTTAATATGATATGGCCGGCCACCTAAACTTGGGCTCCAAGCTATTGGCCGGCCACCTTAAGGCCAACCTTTAGGCTTGGCCGGCCCTAAGCTTGAGCTTCAAGCTTAGCTTGGCCGGCCCCTATTGGTTGGGTAAGAAGGTGGGTATGTGGTGGGTATAAATCTCTATATACAAGAGGCTACGATAGGGACCGAGAGGAGGAATTGGTTTTGGTCTCCCGATGAAATTAAGCTTCCCGTGTTCGCCCCGAACACACAACTTAATTCCATCAATAATAATTCATTCTACTAAAGAACTATTATTGAACTACCGCACCAATCCCAAATTACATTTTGGGCTCCTTCTTATTATGAGTGTGTTAGTCTCCCTGTGTTTAAGATGTCAAATGTCCACTAATTAAGCGAGTTACTGACAACTCATTTAATTAATATCTTAGTCCAAGAGTAGTACCACTCAACCTTATCGTCATGTCGGACTAAGTCCACCTGCAGGGTTTAACATGACAATCCTTATGAGCTCCTCTTGGGGACATTCTCAACCTAGATCACTAGGACACAGTTTCCTTCTATAATCAACAATACACACTATAAGTGATATCATTTCCCAACTTATCGGGCTTATTGATTCATCGAACTAAATCTCACCCATTGATAAATTAAAGAAATAAATATCAAATATATGTGCTTGTTATTATATTAGGATTAAGAGCACACACTTCCATAATAACTGAGGTCTTGTTTCTTTCTTGATAAAGTCAATATAAAAGAAACGACCTCTAATGGTCCTACTCAATACACTCTAAGTGTACTAGTGTAATTATATAGTTAAGATAAACTAATACCTAATTACACTACGACCTTCCAATGGTTTGTTCCTTTCCATTATGGTCGTGAGTTACTGTTTATAATTTATAAGGTACTGATAACATGATCCTCTGTGTGTGACACCACACACCATGTTATCTACAATATAAATTAATTGAACAACTACATTTATCATAAATGTAGACATTTGACCAATGTGATTCTTATTTCTAGATAAATGTTTATACCAAAAGCTAGGCTTTTAGTATACACTCTAACAATCTCCCACTTATACTAAAAGACTAAGCTGCCATATCTGCTGCCATACATCTGATTCCCAACCCTTCAACATGTCCATCAAAAGCTCTCGCCTTAAGGACCTTAGTGAAAAGATCTATAGGTCATCATCTGATGCATTCTAGGCGGCAACAACTTCTCCTCGTTTATACGATTTCTCGTATTGGGTAGTACTTGCGCTCTATTGTGTTTACTTGCCTTATAGACTCATGGTTTCTTCGAGTTTGTTACTGCACCCTTATTATTACAATAAATTGTAATAATCTTTGGACAAACTAGAAATCATATCTAAGTCTATCTTGAGGTAATTAAGTCATTCAGCTTTTATGGCTTCCTCAGAGGCTTGCCATATACTAAGCTTCTATGGTGGAGTCCAGAAAAACACCTATGCTTATCACTCTTCCATAGTTATGACTTTACCTCCTAAAGTAAACACAAAACCCCGAGGTTGACTTATTATTGTCCCTATCCGATTGGAAGCCAAAATCCATGCAACCCACAGGGACCAAATTAACTGCCTTGTAAGCTAGCATATAATCTCTAGTTCCTCTAAGGTACTTTAATATATGCTTTACTGCAGTCCAATGTCCTTGTCTAGGGTTACTTTGATATCTACTAACTATGCCCTTGGCAAAACAGATTTCTGATCTCGTGCATAGCATACATTAGGTTGTCTAACTGCCGAAGCATAAAGAACTGCCTACATGTCCTCAATCTCCTTTGATGTCATCGGAGACATCTCTTTAGATAAAGACACTCCATGCTTAAAAGGTAAGAAACCTTTCTAGGAGTTTTGCATGCTTAAAATGAGCAAGGATTTTTCCGATGTATCAAGCTTGGGTTAAGTAAAATATATTTTTTACCTTACGATCCCTTATCACTTTGATCTCAAGAATATATACATTCTCCCAAGTCCTTTATATCGAATTGTTTGGACAACCATACCCTTACTTCTGACAATATTTTGATATTGTTTCCAACTACCAAAAATGTTATCTACGTATAGTACAAGAAATACCACCACGCTTCCATCACACCTTTTGTATACACAAGACTTATCCAGTTACTAAATCCATAGATCTGGATTACTTTGATAAACCGGATGTTCCAAGACCTGAAGCTTTGCCTCAGTAGACCGATTGAGCTTGCACACAAGATGCTCTTAGCCGTTTGCAATGAACCCTTCGGTTGCTTTATATGGATGCTTTCAAGACTTCCATTAAGGAATGCCGTCTTGACATCCTCTTGCCAAATAGATAAAAGAATCGATAGACTTAAGCATGACTACCAGTGAAAAGTTTCCTTTTCATCAAGCCTTGCTTTGAAAGTTACTACCTTCCTGTTTATCCCTCTTTTCTATTATAGACCTTTTTACACCCAACGGCTTTTACACCATTTGGTGATTCTACAAGCTTCCAAATTTTATTAGAATACATATATTCTAATTCTTTTATTCATTACTCTTTGCCAAGATGCTACATCTTTATCTTGGAGTGCTTCATCATATGACCGGAGATTAGGTTCATGTCCTCCAGGGATCGAGTCCAAAAACTCTCCCAAAACATGAATCTTTTTAGGTTGCCTAACAACCCTCCCACTACGACAAGGCACTTTCTGCAATTGTGTATCATTTGTGATACGTGTTGCAGTTTCCTTGTGGTATCTCATCTTGTACAATTGGTACTAGATTAGACATGTCTTTTATTATTTCCTTAAGAACAAATTTTCTTATGGGCACGTGGTTTATTACAAAGTCATTTTCTAAAAATCGGTCATTGATGCTAACAATGACCTTATAATTTTTAAGACTATAAACCTACTTTCATTTCTCCAGGATAACCCACAAACAAGTGAATTCCTGTCCATCTTATCATTGTCTCTCTTCAGCATATGTGCTGGACTACCCGAATCCGAATATGCTTCGAAATAGGCTTACGCCTATTCAGCAATTCTATATGAGTAGAGAGTTCTGACTTTGGAAGGTACTATATTCACTTCCGTTTCCAGAGTATATCCTAAAAATGATTTTGGTAATATTCTAAATAACTCATCAATCTACTTATTTCCATAAGAGTCCTATACCTTCCTTTTTCTACACCATTCTGTTGGGGTGTACCAGGTGCAGTTAGTTGGAATTGAATCCCTACTTCTGATAAGTGACTCCTAAATTCTCCCAAGAGGTACTTGCCACTATGTTCTAACCATAGTGACTTTTACTTTAACATTTCTCCGCATCAGCCTTGTACTATTTGAACTAATCAAAGTACTTAGTCTTGCGGTACATTAAGTAAATTTATTTGTATCTTGAATAGTTGTCTATAAAATAGACGAAATATTCAATACTACCTCTTGTCTGGATAGTCATAGGATCACACAAATCAGAATGAACCAATTTCAATATATCTTTGACTCCATACCCCTTAAACTTAAAAGCTTCTTGGTTATTTTTTCTTCCAAGTAAGACTCACAGGTTGGAAAGATTTCCACTACCAATGAACCCAAAAGTTCATCAGCTACCAATGAATCCTACTCAAGTTAATATAACCTAGTCTTAGATGCCAAAGATATTAATGGTTCATTTCCGAAGGTTGCTTTCTCTTAAAATTAGAAGATGTGTTACTAATTTCCATTTGTTGCATCGTGGGAGTTATTGGATTTATAAATTGCCAACCAACGTACCAGAACAGATAACTTCCCTCTTTTTCTTAATAATAACTTTGTTATTAAAAGAGGCAGAATATCAAGTTCTTTGAATAGTTTAGAAACTGAAAACTAGTTCTTTCTAAACTTGGTGCGTAAAGACAATTACTCAAAAATCCATGTTTTATTCTTATCAAAAGATAAACATCCCCCACTGCAACAGCTACCATTTTTACAGTAGTGCCCATGTGAACGGTGTTTTAATTTTCATTTAGTTGCCGGATTTCCTGGAACCCTGCAATGAATTGCGGACATGATTGATGGCATCTGTATCTACACTCCAGGTTCTGGTAGATAACACCTCTAAACATGTTTCAACTAATGAATTAAATACACCTATATTGTTCTTAGTTCTAAGAAGACAGTCTACCTTAATGTCCAAGTCCTATTTCCAATCATTACAATTGGGACTACTAAGTCTTTTCTATAGTATAACAACTAGGGGATTGACAAATATTTTAAATCCTAAGAATCACAAAAATATTTGGTCAAGATCAATTCTTTAAAATCCCCATGAATTTTGTATGCCACGATAGTGTGGACGTATACAAAATCAAAGAGGAGATTTTATCCATTAATTTTATTATCTCGTCAACTTTACTTTTTGATGAATAAAATTAATAGTTGATCTATCTTTGATCAAATATTTGGTCAAAACTTTTTGAATTTAAAAGAAAATATTGATTCCTCAAATCATATTATTTAAATTCACCAACACCTCAAACACCGTGAATTTTGCATGCCACGTTAGTGTGGACGTATACAAATTCAACATTTGTAAAAGGAGGGTTTTACCCATTAACTATCTTGTCAACGTATCTTTATGACAAATAAAATTATCTCAAACACCGTTAATTTTGTATGCCACGTTAGTGTGGACGATATAAAATCAATCATTTGTAAGAGGGTTTTAACCCTTTAATTTTATTATCTTGTCAACCTAGTTTTATGACAAATTAATAGTTGGTTTCATTTGGTCACACAAATAATAGCATTGACTCATGGGGAGGATACTATTAGATGTGTCTAAGTGTATACCATTACTTGACACTAAGTCCATTAATAAGATTATGCCCCTTCCGTTGGGGAAGATCACACGCTCTTAATTAACTTCCTATAGTCATCCAAAAATGGAAGTCTGTTCTAGTGATCCACAAACAAGCTCATCCGTTATGGAGGAAGGCACTCAGAGCCAACGCGCAAGCTTGTTTGCATCACTTACAAACCAGTAATGGAGACCATGGGATTTATTTAAAAATCCCTCTCCCACTTAGTTATTTATAAACGAGGAATTTTAACTATGCTAGCCTACTAGTCATGTATACTAACATGCACACACAGCACAATATAAAAGCAATAAATAGAAAATCTAATTTTCAACTATTATGGCTTTTATCTCTAATTGTCCTCCGTGTGTTGTCATCCCAAGCTGCTGCCATATTTGGCCACCGCCACCGGGTCTAGCTGTCGCATCCATCTTGCTCCTAGTTCTGCTGCGCCTTTGGTCCTTAGAAGGTTCCACGCTTTGCAAGATTCGATCCGTGACATAAATAGAATTTTACATTTTGATCCTATATTCCATAAAAGGAATGTACATGTATCTAGATCAAAACTAAAATGCTGTATTTTTAATACAATCATGCACACACAGATAAATGCCCTTGACATGTCCAAGGGTCCAATCACACATAATAACTAAAAGCCATAATAGTTGGATCCTGCATCCACAAAGTTAGCACATCCTACTATTAACCTGCCTAAATTATGTATGACATGTGCATAATTAAACTAATACCAAATACACAGAGGCAAAACCCTAGCTCTGATACCAATTGTTGGTTGCTACTCGGAAAGCCTAGAGGTTCCACTGTACAAAAATTTTGTACAAAGGTCTGAACCTTTTCCTAGCTACCATGTGTTCTTTTAAATTAAATTTTGGATCGCCTGCGGAACTTAACACGTTTGATCCAAAACTTAATCTATTTGTTCTTTAAGGTTTAGACTTGGATCTCCTGCGGAACTTAACACGTTTGATCCAAATCACCTAAGTTATTAATTCCATTAAATATTAATTTCCATAATTGGTTCCCAGGACTGACGTGGCGAGGCACATGACCTTCTTGGATATGGGAACAACCACCACCGACTAGACAAAACCTTTTATGGAAAGCTAATATTTAATTTCCTAAAATAACTTTAGGTCAACCAAAAAGAACAATCAAATCACAAGGAAAAGAAAAATAAAAGAACACAACTTCGAAAAACATATTCGAAATACTAGAATCGTAAGCCTCTTGTATTTGGTATTATTTCCATAAATAACTAGCATGATGCGGAAAGGAAACATTACTAGTTATACCTTCTAAAAAGACCTCTTGATCTTCTACCGTATTCCTCTTCTAACCTCGGACGTTGTGTGGGAAACGATCTTTCGAGATGAGAACCACCAAGCACCTTCTTCTTCCTTGCAAGTTTCGGCCACCACAATTCTCCAAGAGAAGTAGAGGTCCGGCCACCACCACCAAGCTCCAAGGGATGCAAGAAACAAAACCACCTTTCTCTCCTTCTTCTCCTAGCTAGAACCGGCCACCATCAAGAGCTCCAAGAGAGGTTGCCGCCGGCCATAAGAAGAAGAGAAGAGGAAGAAACTAGGGCCGGCCACCAAGGAGGAAAAGAGAGGAGAAGAATAATAGAGTTGATCACCCGTGAAGGTACCTCTACCCCCTCTTTTATAATCCTTGGTCTTGACAAATAAGGAAATTTTAATAAAAAATTCCTTAATTCTTTTGTCATAAAAAAGAAAAATTATTTTAATTAAAAATCAATTTTCTTCTTTTAATAATAATGGCCGGCCACTTCTAATTCCCCAAAACAAGGAAAATTTAATTCACACAAGAATTAAAACTTTCTAATTTGTTTCTAGAAATTTATAAAAATTTCTCCAATAATTTTTATCCCTTCATGATTGGTTAATAAAAAGGAAATTTTATAAATTAAAATTCTTCTTCTAAACATGTGGATAATTTTCAAAAGGAAAGTTATCTCTAAAAATTAAAATATCTTTTCAATCTACAAATAAGGAAAGATATCAAATCTTTTCTGAATCTTTTGTAGAAACTAATAAAAGAGAATATTTAATTTTTAAACTTCTCTTTTAAATTATTATCATGGTCAAAAAGGAAAGTTTTTCTTAAAAATAAAATCTCCTTTCAATCTACAAATAAGGAAAGATTTCAAATCTTTTCTTAATCTTTTGTAGAAAGCTTTAAAAGGAAAGATTTAATTTTTAAACTCTCTTTTAAAACTATGATATCCACATAAGAAATAATTTTAATAAAAAATCCTTTTTAATATGATGTGGCCGGCCACCTAAACTTGGGCTCCAAGCTATTGGCCGGCCACCTTAAGGCCAACCTTTAGGCTTGGCCGGCCCTAAGCTTGAGCTTCAAGCTTAGCTTGGCCGGCCCCTATTGGTTGGGTAAGAAGGTGGTATGTGGTGGGTATAAATCTCTATATACAAGAGGCTACGATAGGGACCGAGAGGAGGAATTGGTTTTGGTCTCCCGATGAAATTAAGCTTCCCGTGTTCGCCCCGAACACACAACTTAATTCCATCAATAATAATTCATTCCACTAAAGAACTATTATTGAACTACCGCACCAATCCCAAATTACATTTTGGGCTCCTTCTTATTATGAGTGTGTTAGTCTCCCTGTGTTTAAGATGTCAAATATCCACTAATTAAGCGAGTTACTGACAACTCATTTAATTAATATCTTAGTCCAAGAGTAGTACCACTCAACCTTATCGTCCACCTGCAGGGTTTTGTTAACCCCAAGTTTATTTTGGGGTTCTCAACCTAGATTACTAGGACCTGCTTCTATTCAACAATACACACTATAAGTGATATCATTTCCCAACTTATCGGGCTTATTGATTCATCGAACTAAATCTCACCCATTGATAAATTAAAGAAATAAATATCAAATATATGTGCTTGTTATTATATTAGGATTAAGAGCACACACTTCCATAATAACTGAGGTCTTTGTTTCTTTATAAAGTCAGTATAAAAGAAACGACCTCTAATGGTCCTACTCAATACACTCTAAGTGTACTAGTGTAATTATATAGTTAAGATAAACTAATACCTAATTACACTACGACCTTCCAATGGTTTGTTCCTTTCCATTATGGTCGTGAGTTACTGTTTATAATTTATAAGATAACATGATCTTCTGTGTGTGACACCACACACCATGTTATCTACAATATAAATTAATTGAACAACTACATTTATCATAAATGTAGACATTTGACCAATGTGATTCTTATTTCTAGATAAATGTTTATACCAAAAGCTAGGCTTTTAGTATACATTCTAACAATCTCCCACTTATACTAAAAGACTAAGCTGCCATATCTGCTGCCATACATCTGATTCCCAACCCTTCAACATGTCCATCAAAAGCTCTCGCCTTAAGGACCTTAGTGAAAAGATCTATAGGTCATCATCTGATGCATTCTAGGGGGCAACAACTTCTCCTCGTTTATACGATTTCTCGTATTGGGTAGTACTTGCGCTCTATTGTGTTTACTTGCCTTATAGACTCATGGTTTCTTCGAGTTTGTTACTGCACCATTATTATTACAATAAATTGTAATAATCTTTGGACAAACTAGAAATCATATCTAAGTCTATCTTGTGGTAATTAAGTCATTCAGCTTTTATGGTTTCCTCAGAGGCTTGCCATATACTAAGCTTCTATGGTGGAGTCCAGAAAAACACCTATGCTTATCACTTTTCCATAGTTATGACTTTACCTCCTAAAGTAAACACAAAACCCCGAGGTTGACTTATTATTGTCCCTATCCGATTGGAAGCCAAAATCCATGCAACCCACAGGGACCAAATTAACTGCCTTGTAAGCTAGCATATAATCTCTAGTTCCTCTAAGGTACTTTAATATATGCTTTACTGCAGTCCAATGTCCTTGTCTAGGGTTACTTTGATATCTGCTAACTATGCCCTTGGCAAAACAGATTTCTGATCTCGTGCATAGCATACATTAGGTTGTCTAACTGCCGAAGCATAAAGAACTACCTACATGTCCTCAATCTCCTTTGATGTCATCGGAGACATCTCTTTAGATAAAGACACTCCATGCTTAAAAGGTAAGAAACATTTCTAGGAGTTTTGCATGCTTAAAATGAGCAAGGATTTTTCCGATGTATCAAGCTTGGGTTAAGTAAAATATATTTTTTTACCTTGCGATCCCTTATTACTTTGATCTCAAGAATATATACATTCTCCCAAGTCCTTTATATCGAATTGTTTGGACAACCATACCCTTACTTCTGACAATATTTTGATATTATTTCCAACTACCAAAAATGTTATCTACGTATAGTACAAGAAATACCACCACGCTTCCATCACACCTTTTGTATACACAAGACTTATCCGGTTACTAAATCCATAGATCTGGATTACTTTGATAAACCGGATGTTCCAAGACCTTGAAGCTTTGCCTCAGTCCATAGACTGATTGAGCTTGCACACAAGATGCTCTTAGACATTTGCAATGAACCCTTCTGGTTTCTTTATATGGATGCTTTCTTCAAGACTTCCATTAAGGAATGCTGTCTTGACATCCTCTTGCCAAATAGATAAAAGAATCTGGATAGACTTAAGCATGACTACCAGTGAAAAAGTTTCCTTTTTCATCAAGCCTTGCTTTGAAAGTTACTACCTTCCTGTTTATCCCTCTTTTTCTATTATAGACCTTTTTACACCCAACGACTTTTACACCATTTGGTGATTCTACAAGCTTCCAAATTTTATTAGAATACATATATTCTAATTCTTTTATTCATTACTCTTTGCCAAGATGCTACATCTTTATCTTGGAGTGCTTCATCATATGACCGGAGATTAGGTTCATGTCCTCCAGGGATCGAGTCCAAAAACTCTCCCAAAACATGAATCTTTTTAGGTTGCCTAACAACCCTCCCACTACGACAAGGCACTTTCTGCAATTGTGTATCATTTGTGATACGTGTTGCAGTTTCCTTGTGGTATCTCATCTTGTACAATTGGTACTAGATTAGACATGTCTTTTATTATTTCCTTAAGAACAAATTTTCTTTTGGGCACGTGGTTTATTACAAAGTCATTTTCTAAAAATCGGTCATTGATGCTAACAATGACCTTATGATTTTTAAGACTATAAACCTACTTTCATTTCTCTAGGATAACCCACAAACAAGTGAATTCCTGTCCATCTTATCATTGTCTCTCTTTAGCATATGTGCTGGACTACCCGAATCCGAATATGCTTCGAAATAGGCTTACGCCCATTCAGCAATTCTATATGAGTAGAGAGTTCTGACTTTGGAATGTACTATATTCACTTCCGTTTCCAGAGTATATCCTAAAAATGATTTTGGTAATATTCTAAATAACTCATCAATCTACTTATTTCCATAAGAGTCCTATACCTTCCTTTTTCTACACCATTCTGTTGGGGTGTACCAGGTGCAGTTAGTTGGAATTGAATCCCTACTTCTGATAAGTGACTCCTAAATTCTCCCAAGAGGTACTTGCCACTATGTTCTAACCATAGTGACTTTTACTTTAACATTTCTCCGCATCAGCCTTGTACTATTTGAACTAATCAAAGTACTTAGTCTTGCGGTACATTAAGTAAATTTATTTGTATCTTGAATAGTTGTCTATAAAATAGATGAAATATTCAATACTACCTCTTGTCTGGATAGTCATAGGATCACACAAATCAGAATGAACCAATTTCAATATATCTTTGACTCCATACCCCTTAAACTTAAAAGCTTCTTGGTTATTTTTCTTCCAAGTAAGACTCACAGGTTGGAAAGATTTCCACTACCAATGAACCCAAAAGTTCATCAGCTACCAATGAATCCTACTCAAGTTAATATAACCTAGTCTTAGATGCCAAAGATATTAATGGTTCATTTCCGAAGGTTGCTTTCTCTTAAAATTAGAAGATGTGTTACTAATTTCCATTTGTTGCATGTGGGAGTTATTGGATTACCAATTAATCCTACTCAAGTTAATATAACTTCCTTTTCTTAATAATAATTTGTTATTTTAAAAGATTAAGTTCTTTGAATAGTTTAGAAAACTAGTTCTTTCTAAACTTGGTGCGTAAAGACAATTACTCAAAAATCCATGTTTTATTCTTATCAAAAGATAAACATCTCCCACTGCAACAGCTACCATTTTTACAGTAGTGCCCATGTGAACGGTGTTTTAATTTTCATTTAGTTGCCGGATTTTCTGGAACCCTGCAATGAATTGCGGACAAGATTGATGACATCTGTATCTACACTCCAGGTTCTGGTAGATAACACCTCTAAACATGTTTCAACTAATAAATTAAATACACCTATATTGTTCTTAGTTCTAAAAAGACAGTCTACCTTAATGTCCAAGTCCTATTTCCAATCATTACAATTTGGACTACTAAGTCTTTTCTATAGTATAACAACTAGGGGATTGACAAATATTTTAAATCCTAAGAATCACAAAAATATTTGGTCAAGATCAATTCTTTAAAATCCCCATGAATTTTGTATGCCACGATAGTGTGGACGTATACAAAATCAAAGAGGAGATTTTATCCATTAATTTTATTATCTCGTCAACTTTACTTTTTGATGAATAAAATTAATAGTTGATCTATCTTTGATCAAATATTTGGTCAAAACTTTTTGAATTTAAAATAAAATATTGATTCCTCAAACCATATTATTTAAATTCACCAACACCTCAAACACCGTGAATTTTGCATGCCACGTTAGTGTGGACGTATACAAATTCAACATTTGTAAAAGGAGGGTTTTACCCATTAACTATCTTGTCAACGTATCTTTTTGACAAATAAAATTATCTCAAACACCGTTAATTTTGTATGCCACATTAGTGTGGACGTATATAAAATCAATCATTTGTAAGAGGGGTTTTAACCCTTTAATTTTATTATCTTGTCAACCTAGTTTTATGACAAATTAATAGTTGGTTTCATTTGGTCACACAAATAATAGCAGTGACTCCGATGGGGAGGATACTATTAGATGTGTCTAAGTGTATACCATTACTTGACACTAAGTCCATTAATAAGATTATGCCCCTTTCGTTGGGGAAGATCACACGCTCTTAATTAACTTCCTATAGTCATCCAAAAATGGAAGTCTGTTCTAGTGATCCACAAATAAGCTCATCCGTTATGGAGGAAGGCACTCAGAGCCAACGCGCAAGCTTGTTTGCATCACTTACAAACCAGTAATGGAGACCATGGGATTTATTTAAAAATCCCTCTCCCACTTAGTTATTTATAAACGAGAAATTTTAATTATGCTAGCCTACTAGTCATGTATACTAACATGCACACACAGCACAATATAAAAGCAATAAATAGAAAATCTAATTTTCAACTATTATGGCTTTTATCTCTAATTGTCCTCCGTGTGTTGTCATCCCAAGCTGCTGCCATATTTGGCCACCGCCACCGGGTCTAGCTGTTGCATCCATCTTGCTCCTAGTTCCGCTGCGCCTTTGGTCCTTAGATGGTTCCACGCTTTGAAAGATTCGATCCGCGACATAAATAGAATTTTACATTTTGATCCTATATTCCATAAAAGGAATGTATATGTATCTAGATCAAAAACTAACTACAGCTCCTGCTGTATTTTAATACAATCATGCACACACAGATAAATGCCCTTGACATGTCCAAGGGTCCAATCACACACATAATAACTAAAAGCCATAATAGTTAGATCCTACATCCACAAAGTTAGCACATCCTACTATTAACCTGCCTAAATTATGTATGACATGTGCATAATTAAACTAATACCAAATACACAGAGGCAAAACCCTAGCTCTGATACCAATTGTTGGTTGCTACTCGGAAAACCTAGAGGTTCCACTGTACAAAAATTTTGTACAAAGGTCTGAACCTTTTCCTAGCTACCATGTGTTCTTTTAAATTAAATTTTGGATCGCCTGCGGAACTTAACACGTTTGATCCAAAACTTAATCTATTTGTTCTTTAAGGTTTAGACTTGGATCTCCTGCGGAACTTAACACGTTTGATCCAAATCACCTAAGTTATTAATTCCATTAAATATTAATTTCCATAATTGGTTCCCAGTACTGACGTGGCGAGGCACATGACCTTCTTGGATATGGGAACAACCACCACCGACTAGACAAAACCTTTTATGGAAAGCTAATATTTAATTTCCTAAAATAACTTTAGGTCAACCAAAAGGAACAATCAAATCACAAGGAAAAGAAAAATAAAAGAACACAACTTCGAAAAACATATTCGAAATACTAGAATCGTAAGCCTCTTGTATTTGGTATTATTTCCATAAATAACTAGCATGATGCGGAAAGGAAAAATTACTAGTTATACCTTCTAAAAAGACCTCTTGATCTTCTACCGTATTCCTCTTCTAACCTCGGACGTTGTGTGGGCAATGATCTTCCGAGATGAGAACCACCAAGCACCTTCTTCTTCCTTGCAAGTTTCGGCCACCACAATTCTCCAAGAGAAGTAGAGGTCCGGCCACCACCACCAAGCTCCAAGGGATGCAAGAAACAAAACCACCTTTCTCTCCTTCTTCTCCTAGCTAGAACCGGCCACCATCAAGAGCTCCAAGAGAGGTTGCCGCCGGCCATAAGAAGAAGAGAAGAGGAAGAAGCTAGGGCCGGCCACCAAGGAGGAAAAGAGAGGAGAAGAATAATAGAGTTGATCACCCGTGAAGGTACCTCTACCCCCTCTTTTATAATCCTTGGTCTTGACAAATAAAGAAATTTTAATAAAAAATTCCTTAATTCTTTTGTCATAAAAAAGAAAAATTATTTTAATTAAAAATCAATTTTCTTCTTTTAATAATAATGGCCGGCCACTTCTAATTCCCCAAAACAAGGAAAATTTAATTCACACAAGAATTAAAACTTCCTAATTTGTTTCTAGAAATTTATAAAAATTTCTCCAATAATTTTTATCCCTTCATGATTGGTTAATAAAAAGGAAATTTTATAAATTAAAATTCTTCTTCTAAACATGTGGATAATTTCAAAAGGAAAGTTATCTCTAAAATTAAAATATCTTTTCAATCTACAAATAAGGAAAGATATCAAATCTTTTCTGAATCTTTTGTAGAAACTAATAAAAGAGAATATTTAATTTTAAACTTCTCTTTTAAATTATTATCATGGTCAAAAAGGAAAGTTTTTCTTAAAATAAAATCTCCTTTCAATCTACAAATAAGTAAAGATTTCAAATCTTGTCTTAATCTGTGGGAGAAAGCTTTTAAAGGAAAGATTTAATTTTTAAACTCTCTTTTAAAACTATGATATCCACATAAGAAATAATTTTAATAAAAAATCCTTTTTAATATGATGTGGCCGGCCACCCAAACTTGGGCTCCAAGCTATTGGCCGGCCACCTTAAGGTCAACCTTTAGGCTTGGCCGGCCCTAAGCTTGAGCTTCAAGCTTAGCTTGGCCGGCCCCTATTGGTTGGGTAAGAAGGTGGGTATGTGGTGTGTATAAATCTCTATATACAAGAGGCTACGATAGGGACCGAGAGGAGGAATTGGTTTTGGTCTCCCGATGAAATTAAGCTTCTCGTGTTCGCCCCGAACACACAACTTAATTCCATCAATAATAATTCATTCCACTAAAGAACTATTATTGAACTACCGCACCAATCCCAAATTACATTTTGGGCTCCTTCTTATTATGAGTGTGTTAGTCTCCCTGTGTTTAAGATGTCAAATGTCCACTAATTAAGCGAGTTACTGACAACTCATTTAATTAATATCTTAGTCCAAGAGTAGTACCACTCAACCTTATCGTCATGTCGGACTAAGTCCACCTGCAGGGTTTAACATGACAATCCTTATGAGCTCCTCTTGAGGACATTCTCAACCTAGATTACTAGGACTCAGTTTCCTTCTATAATCAACGATACACACTATAAGTGATATCATTTTCCAACTTATCGGGCTTATTGATTCAACGAACTAAATCTCACCCATTGATAAATTAAAGAAATAAATATCAAATATATGTGCTTGTTATTATATTAGGATTAAGAGCACACACTTCCATAATAACTGAGGTCTTTGTTTCTTTATAAAATAAGTATAAAAGAAACGACCTCTAATGGTCCTACTCAATACACTCTAAGTGTACTAGTGTAATTATATAGTTAAGATAAACTAATACCTAATTACACTACGACCTTCCAATGGTTTGTTCCTTTCCATTATGGTCGTGAGTTACTGTTTATAATTTATAAGGTACTGATAATATGATCCTCTGTGTGTGACACCACACACCATGTTATCTACAATATAAATTAATTGAACAACTACATTTATCATAAATGTAGACATTTGACATATGTGATACTTATTTCTAGATAAATGTTTATACCAAAAGCTAGGCTTTTAGTATACACTCTAACACCCTTGACCCATGCTCGGTGGGCCCCCTTTATCGCCGCATCACAAGCCTTCCTTTCAAGTCTAGTTGAAGGAGGTTATAAGTCCGACTGACTGGACAAACAATATGTTCGGTGACCTTTATAGCTGATCGATAATTCTAGACTTCTAGAGTCATTGCTCGACTACCCCTTACTATCATGATTTTAGAGCCGCCGCTCGACTATGAAGGATGCTGAAGCTGTTTTATCCCCTGGGTTTAGACTCATCGCTCGGGTATCAATTACAGACCTGAGTTTAGAGCCACCACTCAGCAATGAAGGATGCTGAAGTTGTTTTATCCCCTGGGTTTAGAGCCGCCGCTTGACTATCAATTACTGACCTGGGTTTAGAGCTTCCGCTCAACTATAAGGATGCTGAAGCTGTTTTATCCCCTAGGTTTAGAGCCGCTGATCAACTATTGATTTAGTCAGAGATCTTTGTCGGTCGGGATGATTGGTGACAACACTTAGCAATTTTTCTACATCTCGTCGCTTCCTCGGACGAGTGTCTTTTATTAGTTGCTGATGCCATCTCAATTTTTGGAAGACTGTGTAAATCTTTGGTCATTATTGCTAAGCACACTGCCTATGCCTTTTAATTAAGCCTCATTAATGCTCTCCTGTCACCCACAACCATGTGCCCCGATCTCTACCGTCGTACACTTGAGATGACGGGCGGATATTTGCGATTGATGTGACATGCGCTATTTTGAATTCCATGGCCATATTTTTTTCTTCGTTTTTTGCAACCCTCAATCGAACGGCTCAGCGCGATTGCTCACTGGGCTTATAAACCCTTACTGTCGTCATTCTCATACTTCGTCACCCTTCTCCTTTGCACATGTACTCCGTCGATTTCCTCCTTCCTCTACATCGCCAGCATTCCCTATCAATAAGCTTTCTTTTCCCCTCTCGTGACGTCATTGATCTTCTTCACTTTCTGTTTTCTATGGATGCATCTCCTTAACCTCCTGCATCTATCCTATGGTATACTTCGACTGATTCTAAGTTCAACGGTGATGAAATCGACCAGATGAAACTCACCTACCATTTCCCCTCCGATTATCAAATCGCCATCCTCTTTGCATACGACCAACCCCATTTATCTCCCGATGGGTTTTTTGCTCTTTTTCAAGGACCAATTATGAGTCGGTCTCCGCTTTTCCATTCACCCTTTCTTCTTTATCATGTGTAAATATTTCCATATCTCCTTGCACCAACTAGTGCCCAAGTCCTTTAGGTTGCTGTGCGGGGTGGTTGTGCTATTCCGTTTGCACGACATCCCCTTAGTCCCTTGAGTGTCCACTACTTTTATTATACTAAGTTGTCCGAACCAGGGACCTTTATGTTCCAAGACCGAGTGGGCGCTGTCTTTTTTGATAAAATGTCATCCTCCAATAAGCATTGGAGAGAGCATTACTTTTTTGTTCATTTTCTCGCTCGGTCCGACTTCCCTACCAGCTGGCAGATGGAAGTGATGAAGCCTTCGTCACTCGGGAGATATGAAGCTGATCAGACTATCTCTAAGCAGCCTCCAGTTTACCCGGTCAGAAATATCATATCCGCCGGCTGCTATTGGAGAGTGTCCTATATGTGTTCACGTTGAGCCCGATCCGCACTCGACTGCCCTTACCTAAAGTATGCTCTTTCTTCTCCCCATCTTTGAATCAAACTGATTTCTCTTCCTTTGTTGTAGCTCAAATCATACTAAGAGCATGACTAAGCAACAAAAGCAGGCTCACTAATGCGACAATTAATGCCACAAACATTGCTAAGCTAGAGAGTCGTGGCTTACAGCCGGTTGACCAATCAAACGATCCGACTAGTGACATTGCGGTTAGCGAGGCAGGGGGAAGCAAGATGGTGGCTAGCAACATCACGACCGCAACAGCTGAACTCCCTTGAATGACCTTCACTATTGTCGATCGCAGTTCCCTCGGAGTCAACAACCTCGAGCAAGCCTTTAATCCAAAGACGCAAGAGGCATCAAGGGGAAGGTTCGTCCCATTCGGCTACCTCTACCCTGCAGACCCCCACCCATGCTGCCTCGCGTTTGTCATTCGAGCGGGGTGAGACTTCATCTCCCACCTTTCCCAAACAGGGGACTGTCGTGGATCCCACTTCTTTGTCATCCAACCAGACACCTTCGCTCTCTGCGCTGTCATTGGGGACCATATATGCGCCGCTTGTCACGTATATGCCTCTCCAATCCTCCTTTCGAGCCGCCCAAGTGTCCACCATCCGCTCCTCCCCATTGCCTAAGTCCATATGCCAGCCACCTCCGAGCCATAAGGTCTGAGCGACCGGAGACACATAACGACCATCATCCACCTACCAACGGATGACTGACGCCATCCTGACGACACTGAACCGCACTCCCCCGAACACCAAATCAGAATTCAAGGACAGCTGACACAAGTCTGGTTTGATGCTCGGGCCCGTGCGATGACTATCTCTCTTGGTGAGCTCACAGATGGCTATATTCAGAAGTTCACTAGGGTATGTATATTATTATTATGTTTGCTTGCCTATTTCTTGATTAGCAATCCTTAACCTATTTTTAATACAGTTCTAGGTTGAAAGCTTGACCATGTGCCAGAGGCAAGCCTTTTTGGAGCACGAGGTGCAATAGTTGCGTGCCTCGGGCGGACATCCAGAAGCCTTCCGAGATCACGTTGAGTAGTTGATCGTGGAGGTGGCTCAGTTTGAGGCCAACCTAGAAAGGAGCTCTAAGCAGCTAATGAGCTATGATCCTGTTAGAAAGCGTAACAAGATGAAGAGCTGGGGAGGGCAGGCGATGACTCTAGAGGAAAGCTAGGCGACGACTCCGGGGAAGGTGAATAATAATGGATATGAGAAAACCAAAGCAGATACCTAAGAAATCTAGTCAAAAATACCTTCTAACGACGAGAATAGTAGGTGGAAGCTAGATATGAGAAACCCAAAGCAGATCTAGGGAAGACTTCAACGAATTAGGGCACCGTGACGAAGAAAACCATAGATCAACATTCCAGCGGATGTTGTCACCTCCTACACACTATGGGACCAACCGACAAAATGTTAGTGACCTAGGACCGAGGTGGGAATCCCTGGCTAGACCCTCCAACGCTCAAGTCAGTCACCTCTATTCAGTAAGAAGAAGAAGAAGAAGAAGAAGTACAGTAATACTGATGTGGAACTAGGGTTTTAATGGTGGCGTTGCATGTACTTTGCCAACGGAGAGGATTCCCCTTTTTATACCACCTCATATAGCCTCCATGATCATGAGGTGGATCCCAGTTTGTTAGAGTTTGTTATGAGATGATGTAAGCACCTACAATAATAGTTTAATGAATCTTTTTTGGACCCCAGATGTACCTTCTTTGTCGTCTATCACCCCCACGGAAGCTTTTGGAAGATGTTTCCTGCTAGATTAAACAAATTATCATACGATCATATATTATTCTCATATTGTTCATATATCACACATATTTAGTCATACTAATCCTTACTGGCTATGTTTACAAGATTTAGTAAGTGCGAATGTCTTCATGCCCGGCCAGATTTCGCCAGGTCGATCTTATACTAATAGCCTTATAAAAGTACGTGCATATCTGTTCACTCGCCCGAGATTATATTACCGAGCGAGTTATGTTTATGCTAGACCGGATATTTCCTAGCCGAGCACCTCTATCCACCTTAATTTGTATATCTGCTCGCTCGCCCGAGATTATATTACCGAACAGGATATGTTTATGCTCGACCGGATATTTCCCAGCCGAGCACCTTCTATCCACCTTAGATTGTATATCTGTCCGCTCACTCGAGATTTTATTACCGAGCGAGTTATGTTTATGCTCGACCGGATATTTACCACCCGAGCGCCTTCTATCCACCTTAAATTGTATATCTGCTCGCTTGCTCGATATTATATTACCGAGCGAGTTATGTTTATGTTCGACCGGATATTTCCCAGCTGAGCGCCTTCTATCCACCTTAGTTTGTATATCTGCTCGCTCGCCCAAGATTATATTACCAAGCGGGTTATGTTTATGCTCGACCAAATATTTTCCAGCCGAGCGCCTTCTATCTGTTGGCCCCTTTGGAGGCCGGCAAGAGGGGAGGGGTGAATTGCCTTGAAAGAATAAACCAACCCTTTCTAGACTTATAACTAAATTAAGAATACTTGTAATTAAAAATAAAGAGACTAATTAAATAGGAAATAGACACAAAGGAGTTACTTGGTTTGCAATCAAAAGATTGCTAATCCAAGGAGAATGAAGCACACTATCTAAAGATCTCTTTCGGGCGGACTAGCCTCATACAGTGTTAACAGCACACAAAGAAAAGTAGAACAAAATGAAATGAATTACGAGTTGTTGTTCAGCTTCTTGGACCAAGGCTATATTTATAGCCTTGGTCGGGGCGCCTGGAAGGGTTCCAGGCATCTGGGAGGGGATAAAACTTTATCTCTTTTAGCATAGATTTTGTTTGATCGTGATCTGGATAAAATCCAGGTCTGAGCACCCGAAAGGGTTCCGAGCGCCCCAGACTGGTTCCGGGCACTCGGACCAAGAAAGTCAATAGTGTTGACTTTTTCAGTCCGAGACCTCTGCTCCGATTCAGCTCGCCTCAATCCAGGTCTTCCACTCCGGCTCGGCATGCTTGGGTGATCTTTGCCATCCGAAAAAAGGGCTCAGCCGAACCCAAATTCCGGCCTTCTCCTCGAGCAGCCTTCCTCCCCGGTTTCTAGTCCCTCGAACATCACATACGTTCTTCTCTTCAACCGGTGTACTCTTCCGCAGCACCTCATCCCTCGGACGCACCGAGCCCGTCGGCTCTCTCCCCGTGCCATCCTTCTCGCTAGCCGCGTCTTCCGCTCGACTTCCTGTGCTCCTAAGCTCCTGTACACTTAGACACAAGGGTTAAAATAAACATGACCTAACGTAACTTGTTTGATCACATCAAAACAACCTTGGGGTTCTAACAATCTTCCCCTTTTTGATGTGAGCAACCCAAGTTAAGCTAGGGTAAATCAATGTAAAAAAAAATGCAATGTAAAGATAAAAATAAGATTTTTCAGTTAAAAATTAAATTATACCTCCCCCTAGACTTAATATATCCTTCTCCCCCTTTAATCACATAAAAAATGCACTACAAAAAAAAATTCTTATAGACATCAGTTTTCCACCGCTATCTATTACAAAATCGGCCGATGTCTATGAAGGCGATGTAAAAGGTATGTCATTTTAGACATCAGGGTATAACCGGTGTAGTACCACTTAAAGACATTAGTTTTCGAATCGGTTATAAACCGGTGTAATATCACTTAACGACACTGTTTCAGCAACGGTGTAAAATTGATGTAATATATGCTAATAACACTAGTTTTGCAACGGTATACGACCGATGTAATATTAGTTAATGACACCGGTTTTAGCAGCGGTGGAAAACTGATGTAATATCAATATTATTTAACGACACAGATTCGATTTCCGAAACAGTGAAAAAATCGATATTATACAAACAAGTCAATATCCATGTAACCAATGCATAAATATTATTCTTACAACATAAAAAGTTAATAGATATTGTACACATCAAGTCCGTATCCACAAATTACACAAATATTCTTCTTACAATAGTATCCATAAAATACACAAATATTCTTTTTACAACATCAAAAGGTATAATAGATATTGTACACATCAAGGTAGTATCCACAATTTACATTCCATGCAAATGCATGCATCATCCAAAGTTTTCAAAATCAAATACCTTTCCTACTCAAATGTAATCTAGCATGCATTCAACCCACTCGAACCGCACTTCATCAATTTCAACTTTGGAGTACTTGAGATTTGTAAACTGTAAAAACACATAAAATAATATATTAGTAAACCAAGACCAAAAATCATAGTTGAAAAAGCAGTAAAGGCACCAGGTAACAAGATGACTAACTGGAATGCTTAAAAAAAGAAACATTCATCAATTATCACATAAATATAAGGGATTAGTTTGTAACAACAACTCAACAAAATGAACTACCTCCTTAAACTAAGGGATTGGTGTGCATTGAGATCAAGAAAGGTGAAACAAACAACGATATATATCCACTAAAGAACTTGAGCTTTTCTGATTTGTAATTCTCTACCCTAAACAATCCAAAACTCTTGTACGTATAAAAAGTGACAAAGAATAAATTTCCTTTAGAACCAACAGAACTATAAGATCAACTTGATAATCAAATTACTAATATTGTGGTCAATATATAACTGTATATAATTTCCAAGGCCTATAATATATGGATGAGGATGCTCAATAATACATCAAGTAAAACAAGAAATAAGTAAAGAAGTAAATTCACCATATATCATCATTGCTTATTGTATATTGTTTATAATGTGCATGTGTAGATCATATCATAAAAGAATGAAGTGGTAATTAATCACATAGAAATTACTTGAAATAGGGAAACAAGAGAGGATATGTATTCTTGTCCCACTATCTTTAGTGCATGCAACTAATCAATGGAATCTTTGAACGGTAAGGTCTCTTAAAAAAAAAATCAGGAAAATCCCAAAACACTTTTTGTTGGATTCATGTACATATAGATCGACAAAGAGGGTTAAATTAAAGATTCGTTGGGAATTGTAAACTAGTCAACACGAATTTCAAACTTTATCCTCTCCGAGCTAGGCTTATGAAATCATTTCTAAGAACAAATTTGACAAATTTAAGACTGTTCTTTCAACCAGACATAAACTTTGTAGAACTAGAGGAAATCAAATGAAAGATCAGATCATAAACCCCAAGCGCAACAACTGGAGCAACGAATATGATACTGAAGCAGTGTTGGAAAATACAACAAATTTTCTTTAGGGCTTATATGCAAAATGGAAGATATTGTATTATTACCATTGCTGGAAGTGAATCCTTGTGGTCAACTCCAAAATTTTCAATTATATCTTTCAAGTATCGCATGATATAAAAACCACATTACTCCGCATCCGGTTGTTGAGGAGTCTATGTTAGAAAAGGAATATTGGAATAACTCCTTCGAGGATAGTGAAACAGTTGCCAATCAAAAGGACATACCTTGACAACTACCCATGTTGGTTGTTTTTTCCCTTTCCTTCCCGCCTCCACATTATACATTTTCAAGGCCCTTCATGCATATAACCAGTGGGAATTATATTTCCACATCAAAATACATCCATGTTTTAACAAAGGTAAGAAAAGAAGCCAAAAAACTTACATGTTGACAACATATTTCCAATCTTGATCAAGAATGCGGTGACCAAGAGGATCCAACAAAAAATTAATTTCCTTCTCAACATTGATGATAGTCAATGTTATTCTTACTGCAAGTTCTCAAAAATAGGCAAGTGAGAGTGATATATAATGTTATTCTTACTCACCGAACATTGCATGGCACAACAACCAATTGGCCAGTTGAGGTACCAATTAGCCTACTGCTTAAGTAAGAAGCCCTTTTATTCAACTGTTATTGGATGGAATTTTTATTCTGATTTCTTGATGGTACATACTCCACAGGCACTTGATCCAACAATCTGAAATCCTGCAACAACATCTTTTCCTGCATCTTTCTATATAGATGCCTACAATTGGAAAATATCCCCAAAAAATACAGCAATCTTGATGTCTGGTAAGTACGTGCTGAATCGCTCAAACTCATGGCAAATCTGCACAAATATAAATATGAATCAAAATTCTAGAACCACCAAAATCAACAGAAATCATTCTTTAAAAATAAAGTCAAACCTGGAAGGCCAATTCTCTTGTATAACACATCACAAGTGCAGCAACTTGGCCTGCTGTTGGCTCAATTTACAGAAGAGTAGAAAGTACAAAAATCGCCGTTTTGCCCATTCCAGATTTTGCTTGACAAATAACATCCATTCCTAGAATAGCTTGTGGAATACATTCATGTTGTACTGATGAAAATTGAGGAGTACCCCAGTAAGTAAAAAATAATCTTCTGGATCCTTTAATGGAAAGGTTTACCCTATTCTCCACCAAACTGAGAAACATGCAAGTGATCTTTACCTGCAAAATACCATAAAGATTTATGCATCTATCCACTCGATGATGAAACGAGATATCTATTTAAATTTAAATAGGGTTCTCCTGATTTACTCTCAAATTAAGAAAGTAAAATTAGCAGAGGACAAGTCTATATAGTTCTAGTACTTTAATTGAAAAAACCACTTTCATATAATTTCAATGATTACCTCATCCGCCTAAGATGAAATTGAACTATTGCCAACACAATGCACTCTTTTGTACCAGAAGATATTTTATATTATGAACAAACTTTAAAGACCAAAATTGATTTTAATGAATTAGATGCAACTACAAAGTGAATTGGAGTGTACGAACATTTGACAGAAAACTAAATCTAAAATGCTGAGTTATTCAACAGTGGTTCCGGAACCAATCAAAATTTCCCATATCAACATCTCTCTAAAATTAAAAATATGTACGTTTAAAAATGATACTGTATCTTGCCTTCGGAAGGATGCTCAAAACAACAATCAACAATAGCACGAAGGAGTTCTGGCTTCAACAGAAAGTCTCTGAATTCAGAACTGTGAATCCCAACGTAACCCCTGTACGTTTTATCATAGTTAGAAAACAGTATTCACCTTTTGTATATATTGTTGGTGCAGCGAAGGCCGACAAGAGGGGGGTGAATTGCTGTAAACAGAAATAAAATATACCCTCCTCGTACTTTCAACTCAATTAGTGCAATAGTGATAAAATAGTAAAGAAATACAAACTAAATATAGAAAGATAGAGAAGATCAGGATTTAACCTGGTTACAACCAAGACGGTTGTTAATCCAGGGCGATGAAGAGCTCAGTAGAAAAATTCTCCTTCTCTGAAGGCGGAGAAGCCTTTTACACTTTGGAAGCTTAGAACTATTGCTAGGAATGGCTACACAATGATTGCTTGAGTTGTTGTTACTTTCCTAGCTCCAGGGGCCTTTATATAGGTCCTGGAAATCTTATCCCAAGAGTCCAAGGCACCTCCAACAAGGTTCAAGGCGCCTCCAGCTCGGTCAGTGGATAAAACTTTATTCGCAGCGCAAACGGTCAAACTGACCTGGCTCAAGGCGCCTTAAACAAGCCTTTCAAGGCGCCTTTAATGTTGAAGGCACCTTGAATATGTTTAAGGCGCCTTCAATATGTTTAAGGCGCCTTCAAGGTTCCTGCTACAGTAATTTCTGCTACAGTAATTTCAGCCTCTTTTGACTCCTTTTCTTCTTCGCTTTGACTTCCGAAGCTCCGTTCTTTTGGGTGATTGTGGCCAACCGGAATAGGGCTCACCCGAACCCAATTCTCGGCTTCTCCTCGAGCAGCCTTCCGTCCCGGCTTAACGTCCCTCGAACGTCGCACACGCTCTTCACGTCCACCGGAGTACCCTTCCGCAGCTCTCTCGTCCTTCGGACGCACCGAGCCCGTCGGCTCCCTTCCCGTGCCGTCCTTCTTGCTAGCTGCGTCTTCCGCTCGACTTCCTATGCTCCTAAGCTCCTGCACACTCAGACACAGGGATCAAACACAACAGGACCTAACCAACTTGGTTGATCACATCAAAACTACCACGGGGTCTAACAATCTCCCCCTTTTTGATGTGCATCAACCCAAGTTCAAGTTAGGGTTAAAATAGACATAAATAGTAATTTTAAAGGAAATTACTAAACTAACATATTTAAGCATAAATTTGCAATAAATAAAATTGCAACACAGTTTAGAAAAAAAAATTTCAGTTAATTTTCCTAACTCCCCCTGAACTTGTACTTCTCTCTCCCCATTTGATCATAGCAAAAAAAGGGGTGACAATAAGAGAAAAACAGGGTTCCAAAAAAACTTTCTAAGTCAATTAATTAAAAAAAATCCTAAGTAAACTAAATTTTTGAATGTTCCAAAAAAAATTTCTAAGTCAAATGAAGTTATTTAGAATTTCTCCAGGAAAAAATTTCTAACTAAAAAAAATTTCTAAGTTAGAATTTTCAAGAAAAATTTCTAAGAGAAAAAATGTTTGATAAACTTTCAAAGCATTATTTAATTCTTGTTTTTAATGCTTTTTCAGAAAGTTAATTAAACATTTTCTTTCAATATTTTAGCTTCCAGGTCGTGGCGAGGCACTAGGCCTTCTTGGTTATTGGAGCAACAACCACTTCCTTAGACAAAGCTTCCATAAAGAATTTCAATGTTTAATTTTCTCACTGTAAAGCTTTTAACTTAAAAGTAATTAATTTAGCACAGATTTTGGAACATAATAAAGGTTCCTTCCTACTGGATTAATCAGATATTTCGGGGGTACATAAATTTTGGGCACTTTTCTAAGTTGTCCCTGATGGTTTCTAATGTACCAGTTCAATTTTTCCTAAATTCTTAATTTTGAGTTTGGAAATTGATTTAAGCATGCAGCAGATTTCAGTTTTTCAATTTCTAATTTTAAACTTTCATTTTCTGATTTCAAATTTTCATTTTCTTTTTCTAATTTATCCTATTCTTTAGAAAGAGCTTTACTAAATTTAAAAGATTGAGTCGGGGTTAGATTGCATACCTTACTTACCTGATCTGGTGACGCTCCCCCTTCACTGTTGCTTTCTTCTTCTGATGTTCCTCCCCCTTCATCGATGCTCATCTCTGTGCTTGAGTCTTCTTCCGGCTGATGGTTCGCCATTAGCGCTAACCCCGAGAATTCTTCGATGTCTGACTCAGAGGATGATGAATCTGACCAGGTAGCCTTCAGGTTCTTGTGCTTGGAGGGTTCTGGTTTCTTGTATTTTGACTTTTCCCTTTCTTTCTCCTTTCTCTTTAGCTTTGGGCAGTCATCTTTGATGTGCCCCTCTTCATTGCAGTTGTAGCAACGAACCGTCCTCTTCTTTCGATGATGCCTCTGCGATTTAAATTTATTAGTACTGAAAAACTTATTGAAGCGTCTTACTAGTAGTGTCACTTCAGATTCGTCGACTGAGGCTTCAGAGTCAGAACCGTTTACTTTTGCCTTTAGGGTAATGTTCTGACTGATTTTCTCTACTCCAGTGGGCTCTCCAAATCGAGATTCGTGAAGTTCAAAATTCGAAAACAATTGTTCTAAAGTACTTACCTCGAAATCCTTAGAGATGTAGTACGCATCTACTAAGGAAGCGAAGTTCTCAGGAAGGCGTTGAGCACGTATCGGATAGAGTCCCGATTCGTTACCTTTTCTCCAAGATTGGCTAGTTGCGTGATCAACTCTTTGATCCTTGCTAGGAGCTGCGCTACCTTCTCGCCTTGGTTCATCCGAAGGTTCGTCAACTGGTTCCGAAGGATGTCGCGCCTCGCTAGCTTCGCTTCGGAGGCACCTTCGTGAAGCTCCAGGAATTTTTCCCAGAGATCTTTCGCGGAGTCGTAGCTTCCGATCCGATTTACCTCCTGAGGCGGCAGAACACTGAGTAGGTGGAACTCAGCCTTTCCGTTGGCGATGAAATCTGCTTGCTCCTTTTTCATCCAGGTATTTTTCTCCTTATTTTTCAGAACTGTATAGCCATATTTCATTATTAAAAGAATGTCAAATTCGATTTTAAAAAATACCATCATTTTACGCTTCCATGTGGCGAAGTCTCCGTTGAACTTCGAGGGATAGATGTTTGCTCCGGCCATCATCTTGATCGTAGTGCTTCAGTTGGCGGTTAGTCCTTCTGAGACGATCAGGCTTTGATACCACTTGTTGGTGCAGTGGAGGCCGGCAAGAGGGGGGTGAATTGCTGTAAACAGAAATAAAATATACCCTCCTCGTACTTTCAACTCAATTAGTGCAATAGTGATAAAATAATAAAGTAATACAAACTAAATACAGAAAGACAGAGAAGACCGGGATTTAACCTGGTTACAACTAAGACGGTTGTTAATCCATGGCGATGAATAGCTCAGTAGAAAAATTCTCCTTCTCTGAAGGCGGAGAAGCCTTTTACACTTTGGAAGCTTAGAACTATTGCTAGGAATGGCTACACAATGATTGCTTGAGTTGTTGTTACTTTCCTAGCTCCAGGGGCCTTTATATAGGTCCTGGAAATCTTATCCCGAGAGTCCAAGGCACCTCCAACAAGGTTCAAGGCGCCTCCAGCTCGGTCAGCGGATAAAACTTTATCTGCAGCACAAACGGTCAAACTGACCTGGCTCAAGGCGCCTTAAACAAGCCTTTCAAGGCGCCTTCAATGTTGAAGGCGCCTTGAATGTGTTTAAGGCGCCTTCAATATGTTTAAGGCGCCTTCAATATGTTTAAGGCGCCTTCAAGGTTCCTGCTACAGTAATTTCTGCTATAGTAATCTCAGCCTCTTTTGACTCCTTTTCTTCTTCGCTTTGACTTTCGAAGCTCCGTTCTTTTGGGTGATTGCGGCCAACCGGAATAGGGCTCACCCGAACCCAATTCCCGGCCTTCTCCTCAAGCAGCCTTCCATCCCGGCTTAACGTCCCTCGAACGCCGCGCACGCTCTTCAAGCCCACTGGAGTACTCTTCCGCAGCTCTCTCGTCCTTCGGACGCACCGAGCCCGTCTGCTCCCTTCCCGTGCCGTCCTTCTCGCTAGCTGCGTCTTCCGCTCGACTTCCTGTGCTCCTAAGCTCCTGCACACTCAGACATAGGGATCAAACACAACAGGACCTAACCAACTTGGTTGATCACATCAAAACTACCACGGGGTCTGACAATCTCCCCCTTTTGATGTGCATCAACCCAAGTTCAAGTTAGGGTTAAAATAGACATAAATAGTAATTTTAAAGGGAATTACTAAACTAACATATTTAAGCATAAATTTGCAATAAATAAAATTGCAACACAGTTTAGAAAAAAAAAATTCAGTTAATTTTCCTAACTCCCCCTAAACTTGTACTTCTCTCTCCTCCTTTGATCACAGCAAAAATCGGGGTTCCAAAAAATATTTCTAAGTCAATTAATTAAAAAAAATCCTAAGTAAACTAAATTTTTGAATGTTCCAAAAAAAGTTTCTAAGTCAAATGAAGTTATTTAGAATTTCTCCAGGAAAAAATTTCTAACTAAAAAAAAAAATCTAAGTTAGAATTTTCAAGAAAAATTTCTAAGAGAAAAAATGTTTGATAAACTTTCAAAGCATAATTTAATTCTTGTTTTTAATGCTTTTTCAGAAAGCTAATTAAACATTTTCTTTCAATATTTTAGTTTCCAGGTCGTGGCGAGGCACTAGGCCTTCTTGGTTATTGGAGCAACAACCACTTCCTTAGACAAAGCTTCTATAAAGAATTTCAATGTTTAATTTTCTCACTGTAAAGCTTTTAAGTTAAAAGTAATTAATTTAGCACAAATTTTGGAACCCAATAAAGGTTCCTTCCTACTGGATTAATTAGATATTTAGGGGGTACATAAATTTTAGGCACTTTTCTAAGTTGACCCTGATAGTTTCTAATGTACCAGTTCAATTTTCCATAAATTCTTAATTTTGAGTTTGGAAATTGATTTAAGTATGCAGCAGATTTCAGTTTTTCAATTTCTAATTTTAAACTTTCATTTTCTGATTTCAAATTTTCATTTTCTTTTTCTAATTTATCCTATTCTTTAGAAAGAGCTTTAATAAATTTAAAATATTGAGTCGGGGTTAGATTGCGTACCTTACTTACCTGATCTGATGACGCTCCCCCTTCACTGTTGCTTTCTTCTTCTGATGTTCCTCCCCCTTCATCGATGCTCATCTCTGTGCTTGAGTCTTCTTCCGGCTGATGGTTCGCCATTAGTGCTAACCCCGAGAATTCTTCGATGTCTGACTCAGAGGATGACGAATCTGACCAGGTAGCCTTCAGGTTCTTGTGCTTGGAGGGTTCTGGTTTCTTGTATTTTGACTTTTCCCTTTCTTTCTCCTTTCTCTTTAGCTTTGGGCAGTCATCTTTGATGTTCCCCTCTTCGTTGCAGTTGTAGCAACGAACCGTCCTCTTCTTTCGATGATGCCTCTGAAATTTAAATTTATTAGTACTGAAAAACTTATTGAAGCGTCTTACCAGTAGTGCCGCTTCGGATTCGTCGACTGAGGTTTCGGAGTTAGAACCGTTTACTTTTTCCTTTAGGGCAATGTTCTGACTGATTTTCTCTACTCCAGTGGGCTCTGCAACTCGAGATTCATGAAGTTCAAAAGTCGAAAACAATTGTTCTAAAGTACTTACCTCGAAATCCTTAGAGATGTAGTACGCATCTACTAAGGAAGCCCAATCGGGAGTTCTCGGGAAGGCGTTGAGCGCGTACCGGATAGAGTCCCAATTCGTTACCTTTTCTCCAAGATTGGTTAGTTGCATGATCAGCTCTTTGATCCTTGCTTGGAGCTGCGCTACCTTCTCGCCTTGGTTCATCCGGAGGTTCCTCAACTGGTTCCGGAGGATGTCGCGTCTCTCTAGCTTCGCTTCGGAGGTACCTTCATGAAGCTCAAGGAATTTTTCCCAGAGATCTTTCGCGGAGTCGTAGCTTCCAATCCGATTTACCTCCTGAGGCGACAGAACACTGAGTAGGTGGAACTCAGCCTTTCCGTTGGCGATGAAATCTGCTTGCTCCTTTTTAGTCCAGGTATTTTCCTCCTTACCTTTTGGAACTGCATAGCCATATTTCATTATTAAAAGAATGTCAAATTCGATTTTAAAAAATACCTCCATTTTGCGCTTCCATGTGGCGAAGTCTCCGTCGAACTTCAGGGGATAGATGTTCGCTCCGGCCATCGGCTTGATCGTAGTGCTTCAGTTGGCGGTTAGTCCTTCTGAGACGATCAAGCTCTGATACCACTTGTTGGTGCAGCGGAGGCCGGCAAGAGGGGGGTGAATTGCTGTAAACAGAAATAAAATATACCCTCCTCGTACTTTCAACTCAATTAGTGCAATAGTGATAAAATAGTAAAGCAATACAAACTAAATACAGAAAGACAGAGAAGACTGGGATTTAACCTAGTTACAACTAAGACGGTTGTTAATCCATGGCGATGAATAGCTCAGTAGAAAAATTCTCCTTCTCTGAAGGCGGAGAAGCCTTTTACACTTTGGAAGCTTAGAACTATTGCTAGGAATGGCTACACAATGATTGCTTGAGTTGTTGTTACTTTCCTAGCTCCAGGGGCCTTTATATAGGTCCTGAAAATCTTATCCCGAGAGTCCAAGGCGCCTCCAATAAGGTTCAAGGCACCTCCAGTTCGGTCAGCGGATAAAACTTTATCCGCAGCGCAAACGGTCAAACTGACCTGACTCAAGGTGCCTTAAACAAGCCTTTCAAGGCGCATTCAATTTTGAAGGCACCTTCAATATGTTTAAGGCGCCTTCAATATGTTTAAGGCGCCTTCAAGGTTCCTGCTACAGTAATTTCTGCTACAGTAATTTCAGCCTCTTTTGACTCCTTTTCTTCTTCGCTTTGACTTCCGAAGCTCCGTTCTTTTGGGTGATTGTGGCCAACCAGAATAGGGCTCACCCGAACCCAATTCCCGGCCTTCTCCTCGAGTAGCCTTCCGTCCCGGCTTAACGTCCCTCGAACGCCGCACACGCTCTTCACGCCCACCGGAGTACTCTTCCGCAGCTCTATCGTCCTTCGGACGCACCGAGCCCGTCGGCTCCCTTCCCGTGCCGTCCTTCTCGCTAGCTGCATCTTCCGCTCGACTTCCTGTGCTCCTAAGCTCCTACACAGTCAGCCACAGGGATCAAACACAACAGGACCTAACCAACTTGGTTGATCACATCAAAACTACCACGGGGTCTAACATAAATTTCATGGAAATAAACCCAGACTAAAAAAGAAAACAAAATTATGTGACAGTAATAAAATAGATGCTACACAATGATATAATGAAGAAAAAACATGAAGATAAATCTAATGGAACTTCAGTTAAGGGAAGATAAAAAAACAAAAAAAACATTTATCACATCCAATAATGTACAGTGAGGGTGAAAAATAAAATTCCTCTGCTCCAGCTTCAAAGAAAGTATGTGCATAACATAGCTACCACACAGGAATAGTAACAACTCTAAGTTGTTAGATTCATGAGCATTTCTATCCTAATAAACTTATTAAATAATTCAATTTGATTAAAAAAATCTAGCTTTGCATGAAAATATGTACAGGAGAAGGGGAAAATGGAAAACAAAGAACGTCAACACTAGATCTAGAATAAAACGAAGTTTCTGACTAGAGAAATCCTTGGAATGAGGAAATTTTTAAGCAGACCATAGCTATAAACGTGCAATAAATAAACAAGAAAAAAGAAACTAATTGATTGAAATTGTAACGACAAAAAAACCCTCAACAAAGAAAAACCCTTTATACAGTATGCACCATGCCATGAATATGAAGTGAAAAAAAAAGACAAAAAAAAAATAGCGGAAGACCGGTAAAAATCCGTTCTTACTTTTTCACTGCTTCACCGGAAACCTTGGCAGCGACCGAATCCGGAGCTTTCTCTTCCTCCTCTTCGTAGTCCAGGAGCTCCTTCTCGTAAACATCATTATCCTTGGCTTCCCCCATACTATATCTAATCAAGAGAAAAAAGATCAGGACAAGATAATATCAAAATATACAACAAAAACGCATCAATTGCACCAAAAAACTAAAAAGAAAACGAAAAGAATCACCTTGGCAGACGAAAACTGGAAAGTGGAGCTAGATAGAGTCTGCAAGAGAAACAAATCAGGAGAAAAATAGAAAGCAGGACGACCAGGGTTTTGAGAAAATATCCTAAATGGGAGAGATCCGAGGAGGCTAGGGTTTGGAGGATGAATGGGAGGACTGGAGGAGAGGGGAAAGTTGGATAATAAAGGGTTGACGAAGCTGATCCAATGGCGGACTGGATGAGTGGTGAACGAGAGCAGCGTGATCTCAGCAGCCCGTGTGTTGATGTTGTGTGGTTGGACGGAGAAGCAAGGGCATCGTGTGTTGATCCTGATCGAGAGAGGAAAGGGCGTCGATCTAGGAAGGGGAAGAGGGAGATGAGGCTGAGAGAGATGGTCGAATGGCCTAAACCCTAAACCCTAAACCCTAAACCCTAAACCCTAAACCCTGACTCCCCCTTGCTTCGCTGTATTCATCTGAAGTCGCTCCCCCTTCATCGATATTGACTTCTGATGTACTTTGTCCTTCATAGCTCACCATCAGTGCTAGTCTGACATATTCTTGTATTTCAGACTCCGATGATGAACAGTCGTCCCGAGTAGCTTTCAGATTCTTACGCTTCTTGTATTAATTAAGTTTTCCTTATATATATTTTCTATGTTAGCTCTAATTGCTCGATCGGTCTATAAAGAATAGGTAACTCTTATTTTATACTTCTACTTGTCTCCGGTAGGGATTTACTTCAAGATAAGCAAGTGAATTTATATATATATGTATGTATGTATGTATGTATGTATGTATGTATTTTCTTACTTTTCCTATATACATGTATCCACTTTATAAGAACTGAATGAATTGCTTTGGATCTTCACATAGTTTAGGTTACCTGTTTGGTTTACAATGACCAATTGGTCACTTCACCCCTCTGTATACAATGTGAGTGTTCATTCAATCTATGAGGGCTGGATGACTTGGCTTACCTATATGTTTTAGTTCTTTTCTTCTTTTGCTTGACCGATCTATGCAGATCGGACGGACTTGTTCACTCGCCCTGATTGGGCTAAATGAGTCAGTCATGTATTTGATTGGCTTATATTGATTGATTGGGTTTATGCATCTGATCCTAAAATATCCCCTCGATTCATAAGAGTCGAGCGGGGTTGAACGTTTGCTCGATCCTTGATCACATGAGAGTTCTCCATATCCTTTTATGAGCTAGATATTCATTTGGCCCTTAATGGCCGCTCGCATTTAATTTATTCCCCTGATAGTAATTGCCCAAATCTATTTCTTTTATATGTACATCTGCTCGATCCATAAAAGATGAGCGGAATTCTTTTACGCTATATACTCACTCAATTTTTAACGTCCGAGTGTGCTCACTGATACCCTTGCACCCTCTTTACTCGATAAATTCAGTTAGCTAGATTTGGCTGATCGAGTCTTGTTGAGAGTTTAAGATGATCCTCCTTTTCGGGATTTCTCGCCCTTTTTCAAACTTGCCTCCCTTGGGAACGTCATCTTCTATGCTATCTACCTTGATAATCATGCAAGGATTTTGGAAAAGGGAGAAAAGGGGCCAACAGGGGTTTTACTTTATCGTCTTCTTCGTCTTAGAGATTTTTCTTCTTCCTGTTCGATTTGCGATTCTCCCCTTCTGTCAACCCCTCTCCTCATAATGACTTCTTCCTCTTCTACCGAATGGCTTATCCATTGCTCTTCTGATTTTAACGAATCAAAAGCATATGAACTTCAAGTAAACTATGGCTTCCCTTCATACCTTACTCTTCCTACCCCTGAGGATTGTCTCCATCTTCTGCCTTCAAGGAGCATTGCTATTTTCTGGGAACAAGCTTTGTGTAGCTTCCGGTTCCCTCTCCATCCCTTTATTGTTGAGGTTAGCGTGTATTTCAACATATCACTAAATCAACTTATCCCTCAATCTTTCTCTATTTTAGCTGGTTTTATTGTTGTTTCTTGATTTCTCAACTTTCTTTTATCTCCTTGCTTGTTCCACCACTTTTTCGTCCCACGCCAAGTGGAGGATAGCCTTTTCAAATTTCAGAGTCGTCCTAAGCCATTTTGTTTAATAGAATCCCAGCACAAGGAGAATGGAGGCATAAATTCTTCTTCTTATGCCTTCCTTCTCCTCCTCCATATCCTATAACTTGGCAGCGGGATCTTCCTGCCCTCCCTAATCCAAAAGATATATCTACTGATCCGACCTTTCATGCTTCAATGTTAAAACTAAAGGGTGCTAAATTTAGTTTGTCGACATTAATCACTGAAGGTCTACTGTTTGCCTTTGGAATAAGTTCTATCAATACAGAATTGGATGTTTCTTTCAGTAAGTTAAATGTTCTTCTTGTTTATTACCCTTAAATTGGTCCTCTCTTAAAATCATAGTTTTTTTGTTTCCTTCAGTTGACGACATTCTCCCGGCTCTCATGTACAAAAATGTAGCATTGTCTAGATCATTTTTAACTAAGTTTGGGGAGGATTTATTAAAAAATCGTCGCCTCAATCACGTTTCTTCCACCCTTGGATTACTTCCTCCTAACGAGGTACCTGCAGAGAACTATGAATCTTCCGAGGAGGAATGCCCCTTTATCGCTCATCGAAAAAGACCGAATATTGACAAACACACTCCTCTTGGGCTTACCATCCCCACGCTTGAGCAAATCCCCATCGCCCCCTTTGATATCTTCCATGAAAGAGGTAAGGAACTTATGCCTTATACTCGTATCCGTTCCAATTCTACTCTTAATATAATGAGACCTGGCTTACTTGTTTCTACTATTCCTCCAATTATCTCTACTTTTGAGATGGATCCGAGCATGCCTATATCTTTCCAACCCCTGCCAATTTCTTCTTCTTCCCCACCTAGAGTGAGAGCCAAGAGAACCCCCTGTAGGAGAACCTCTGGCTCTACTTCTCAAGGTATTTCCCCTGAGTCCAACCCTGGCTCCTTACCTCCCATTGTTGATTTCAAAACCCTTTATCAGCTATAGTGGATGGTGCCTTGTTCCTTTCGTCTTATACCCACTTGGTTCATAACATGGTCTATATATTAGTCCCTACTAGGCTAACTACGTTACACCTAGCCCAAGAAATACTTCTTCATTCTATGGATTCAAATTACTTTTATATGTGTACAAAAATATCATATTCATGACATGCGATGCGATGCTTTGGCCAAAACTTCAAGTAATAATCCCGACAAGTGACCATAGGTTATACGTCTCCTCACAATGTGCGATAAATCCTCTGTGAACTATCCAAATACCTTCGGACATCTCGACTTATATCAAATTATTCCGGGTCCACACCTCAAAGGAGATGCTTCTTTAAGATGTCAAAGTCTATGTCTCCATGACCAAGATGACTTGAATACCTCAAGTCAAAGAAAACTTACACTCAAGCTACAATGAGATCTTCATTAATATATCTATATATATATATATAGAACCATATGAAGTCTCATGGTAGGTCACTCCAATAAACTAGTTATACTTAACTAGAATCCATGTTTAACTCTCGACATCATAATATCTTCAGCTAGTGAGGAGCAGTTGCTTGGTAAACCAAGGAGTATAACATGTGCTAGTCTCACAAAATCAATGATATTCGAACTCATCAATTCATTAACTAAGGACCGTTTCAATACATTTATAATTACATACGTAGAGATGCTCACTAGTTGTTATCTAATCACAAGTTCTCTCATATTATGAATTATATTGCGGACATTTAGTAGATGAGTTTAAGATCTAATCACATATACATAAAGAATATACACTCAAATAATGAACCTCTATTTATCTAATAAATACTACATTCCATAAGGAGATTGGTTTAAGACATCTCTCAAATATAACATAGTGTTAGTTCTAACCAACATTGTGGTGTTGGTTTATGAAGACTAGCAACACTATGGTGTAGATATTCGTTAATCAGCATCACAGTCTGTGCTAGTTGTCACGTGATGATAACCTTGCCTACGTGTATTAGGACCAAGATTAGACACCATACTACCTTCTACGCACTCCACACTTTCATCTCATTATAAAACTTTAGAAATCCAAGTCATCTAGGTCCATCAATTAGTTTCAGTCAAAACTCATTGATGGATTTAGAGAACTCTGATAGGACTTATTCCAACTCCTGTAGGTTTCTATAGTTCCATGGAGTTCAAGGGTGCCCTCCATTATCATCAAAAAAGATTCTTAGTATTATTCAGAAGGTTTAGAAAGTTTTAAATTTTGTGCCAATTGACACGGGCCTATAATGTCAGGTAGGAGACTCAAAACCAAGATTTCTCATCATATCTATCTTCTACACACTTCACACTTCCATCTCATTACAAAAATTCAAAAACCCACAACATCTGGGTCTATCAATTAGTTTTGGTCAAAACTCATTGATGGACTTATATAGCTCTTATTGGATTCATTCTAACTCTTGTATATTTCTATAGTGCCCTAGAGTTCAAGGGCGTCCTTCATTATCATTGTAAAAGATTTCCAACATTGCTTAGAAGGTTTAGAAAGTTTCAGATTTTGTGTTAATTAGCACGGGTCTATAACTTTGTGTAGGAGACTCAAGACTAGGATTTCTCACCACATCTCCCTTCTACACACTCACCTCTTCCATCTCATTTCAAGTTTTTAGAAATCCGAGTTCTCTAGGTCCATCAATAGATTTTGATCAAAATTCATTGATAAACCTAGAGAGCTTTAATCGAACTCATTCTAACTCCTATGTGTTTATTAGGTAAACATGAGTCCAAATAAGTCTTTATTTACTATTTCAAGGTTCTCCCAACAATGCTCAAAATGATTTAAAACTTTCATAACACTATGGTGCTGGTGTTCAGAAACCAACACCACATCAATGTTGGTATTTAAGCAATAGTGATGGTTTCTAAAGACCAACAACAAGTAATTTTTATTTTATTTTCTTTTATTATTTGTATTAATAAAATCAGTTTTATTTATTTTATTTTATTATTCTCTTATAATGAGATATTTAAAAAAGAAGATATTAAAAAATATAAAAATATTTTAGGTGTTTTATTAACTTTCTTTTATATTTTATTAATTTTTATTAGAATTTTAAAATTAAAATTAAAAATAAATAAATTTAGAGTGTGTTAAATTAATTTTAGAGGAAATAGAAGTTAGAAAAATTAGGAGAGAGAAAAGAGGAAAGAGAAGAGATTAAATAATGTTGCATGCAAATGAGAGAGAAAATAAAAAAGAAAAAAAATATTAATTATCAAAGGGATAAAATTGGAATCAAGTGCATCTTTTGGGAAGAATGAAACTTGAGTGTGCCTGTAGGGCAAAATCAAACTTAAAGTGCTCCCTTTGGAAATTTGTTGATTTTATAGAATCATACGGTTTTGCTCTGATAGGTCGTGGATCAATTTTTAACGAATACAAAATACTTTATTACTTGATCTCTCTCATACAAAGGACTACTATACTAGGGTAAAATATATTGGAAAAATAATTATGGGAGAAAAATAAAAAAATTATGGGAGAAAAATACACTCTACGTGGAAGAGGAGAATAAAAATAAAAACTCAACTTACTTTCATTCATTGAAAAGTTACATATTTATAGACTTATTGGATAAACACTAATCCCAAATACAATGAATCTAGACACTTTTTCTTTTGCCACCTCATCATATTTATCTCCATGAACTCTTATCTTTATCAACAATTGCCACCTCATCATATTTTATATCTGTCTTCTTATCACGAACTCTCGTTCTTATACATCATCATATTCAATCTCTATCTTACGAATTCTCATAAATAATTGCCACCTTATCATATATTATTCATAATTAAGTTTAATTTTCAATACCCCCTCTTAAACTTGATTTTGTGACTCCAAGAAAATTTCGTATCTTGATAAAGTCTTCAAATTTGTGAGGTTTAGTAAAAATATCAACAACTTGGTCTTGAGACTTTATGTATTCCACTTGCACCTCTTTTCTTGTAATATACTCTCTAATATAGTGATAGCTTGTATCATTGTGCTTGCATTATCTTGGAAGACTGGATTTTTTGCTAGTGCTATTGCAGACTTGCTATCAACTCGAATCTTGGTTGCCTCTTCTTGTGGTAAACTTAGCTCATTCAACAAATTTATAATCCAAATAGAATGGCAAACACATGAAGTCGCAGCATGTACTCCACTTCACAAGTAGAAAGTGTGACAATAAATTATTTCTTTGACATCCAAGTGAAAACTGTATCTCCCATAAAGAACATAAATCCTGTAGTATTCTTTATATCATCCATATCTTTACTACAATCACTGTCACTATATCCTTCAAGTTTTAAATGGTTAGATGTTGAATAAAGTAATCCAAAATCTGTCGTACCTTTGATATAGCGCAAAATTCTCTTAGCGATCTTAAGGTGGGAGATAGTTGGAGCTTCCATATAGCTGCTAACAAGTCCAACAACATAAAAGATATCAGGTCTTGTGCACATCAAGTATCGTAAACTTCCAACCAAACTCTTGAAAAATGTGGGATCAACTTTTTCTCCTTCATAATGTTTGATAGCTTGATTCCACATTCTACTGAGGTATTTATGGGCTTACTGTTATCCATCTTGAACTTTTTTTAATATCTCTCTTGCATAACCTGTTTGTGAGATGAAGATTCCATCTTCCCTTTAGTTCACTTCGATGCCTAAATAGTATGTCATGAGCCCAATATCAGTCATCTCAAACTCCTTAGTCACTGCTTCTTTGAATTCTTCAAACATACTTGGATTGCTTTATGTGAAGATCAAGTCAATGGCATATAGCCATACAATCAAAACATCTTTATCCTTACTCTGAATGTATAATGCATGTTCATAAGGACAAGTGATGAAGGCTTTCTCTTGCAAGTGCTTGTCTATCTAGCTATTCCATGCTCTTAGTACTTGCTTTAGCCCGTAGAGAGTCTTCTTCAATTTTAGAATTTTATCTTCTTGTCCTTTGACATCATAACCTGATGCCATATAGACTTCTTCTTCAAGAATTCCATTTAAAAAAATAGATTTTACATCCATTTGATGTATTCTCCACTTATTTTGGGCTGCTAAAGAAATGATTAGTCTAACAGTTTCTAATCGAGCAACAGAGTGAATACCTCATCATAGTCAATACCAGATCTTTGATTGTAGCCTTTTGCCACCAATCTTCCTTTATATCTTTCAACTTCTCCTTTAACATTCTTCCTTATTTTATACACTCATTTCACACTAATTGTCTTATGTCGTTTAGGAAGTGGAGTTAACTTCCATGTATCATTCGTCTTGATCACTTTAATTTCTTCATCCATCGCATCTTTCCACTTTTTGCTCTTTATAACTTCTTGGAAATCTATAGTCTCACAATCGACAAAGATGTTGGAGCAATCCCAATGGTCCGTGCGACCATGTGTTTTGGTGTTTGAGCAAAGGGTTTAAGTTAGGTTCACCCTTGTATTTGATATGTGTACTTGAGTTGTGCAGGACTGAAGGATACACATGTGACTCAGGTTGATGGCTTCGTGTCCGGTGAAGGATGACATTGGGGACGAGCCGCGGGCTTGTATGCATCTGAGGGACCGTGGACAAGGCAACAAGGACAAGGGCCGAGGGAAGCGACTTCGAGGCATATGCGAAGGATGACATTGGGGACGAGCCACGGACTTGGATGCATCCGAGGGACGAGAGCCAAAGGAAGTAGGCTTGAAGGCAAGAGGTCAAGACTGCAAAGAAGCGTCAAGTGAGTCATAAGGGTGAGGGTTCGAGTGCTGAGAGATTGTACTCGAGATAAAATCCTAAGTTTAGGATTTAATGTAGCAGTTACTGTAGCAATTACTGTAGCAGTACTATAGCAGTACTATAGCAGTCGACTGCTATTTTCAACAGTCAACTGGTGTAGTCGACTAGTGCAGTCGACTGGTAGTGAACAGAATATTTCTGTTCGCTCGGTTTGTGTGGATCAGTCGACTACTAGTTTTGGCAGTCGACTGGTATCGAGCTGTTGAGATGTAACGGTCGAATTTCCACAGAGGGCAGTCGACTGCTAGTTTTAGCAGTCGACTGGTAGGCGGAGTTTCCAACCAATGGCATATATAACCAAGCCTTGAGAGCTGAGTTATAGTTGACGAAATTAGTGGTGGTAAACCCTAATTAGTAGTCTACTAGTCTCAAGAATCTTGGTTGGTGTTGTGGTGAGGTTTTTCCACCCACAAGGAGTGACTTGAGATAGCCAGAGTTTGCCGGGGGCTAATCCAACGACGGATGGAGATCGTCCACCTCAAGGATACGTCGTGGAGTAGGAGCCCTAATCTCTGAACCACGTTAAACGAACGTGTTAGCGGTTTGAATTTCCTTTCTTAGTTTTAGTATTTAGCTTGTTTGTTGTTTGTTGTTTGTATTTCCGCTACGCAAGCTAACAAGTGTAGGAAGTAAGGATTTGGGGGTGCCTTCTATCCAACCCCCCTTCAAGCCGGCTACCGATCCCCTACAAGTGGTATCAGAGCGAGGCCGTTCTCCATTGGACTAACCGCCAATGAAGCAAAGATGACCGGCTTAATTGAACCGCCAAAGCTTGAAGGTAGAGGCTTATGGGACATCACATATTAGATGATGAAGATGGAGGTCTTCTTCGACACGGATTGGGACACCATGATGGTGGTCAAAGAGCCGTTCGAAGTCTCGAAGGACAAGAAAGGGAAGAAGCTCCGACCACGACATTGGACGGAGGAGCAAACCTTACGGTCAAAGGCAATCGATAAGGTAATATCTATATTAATTGATATTTTGCCTAATGACGTGATGAGCCATGTAGGTAAATACGAGAATGCCCACGATTTGTGGAACAAGATAAAGAAGGTTCAATGGGAAGAACCTATGCCGACACAAGAAGAAGAAGAGCCCAAGGAGATGGGCTTAATGGCTCAAGATGAGGAGGAGCAACCAGAAGGTGACGAGCACTCAACTTCCGAAGAGGAGAAGGATGAAGAAAGGCCATCCACAAGTGTGAATGAGGAAGATGAGGTAGCATCTACATCCTCAAGGGTTAAAGAAGGGTTCAAGACGAATGAAGAAGAAATCTTGGAAGAAGTCAACCTAGTGAGCACCTTCACCAAAGCAAAGTCAAAAGACCACATTGTGTGCTTCGGGTGCAATGAAAAGGGACACTACAAGAGTAGATGTCCATTGGGTAAGAAAGATGTATCTCCTAAACTCAATTCAATTACTTTTGAATCTAATTTGAGTTGTAGGAAGAAGAATGAGAAGAAGCACATAGTGTGCTTCACGTGTGGTGAGTGGGGTCATTACCACACCAAATGGTTAAAGAAGAAAGAAATCAAGAAGTTGGTGCATTTGAAGAAGGAGGTAAAGAAGTGGAGGAAGAATGGAGGCTCATGTCAAGGGGGAGTTCCAAAGGTAAAGGGTAAGGTAAACCCTATTTTAAATTTGAAATGCAATTCAAATTTTCATTTTCCCATGCATACTAGGAGAAATAATTTTGTTAATCATAGTATGCCCATGCGAAATTTTAGAATCAAATATCATGATAGGAATAAGGTTAATGTAGATCAAAACCCTAGGAAATTTATACATGATAAGTCTAGAAATGGTAGACCCAAGGAGACCCAAGACATTAATCCCAAGAAGGGGAGACATATGCCTAGAAAGGGTAGGTCTAGGAATGTCCATGGTGGACATGTTGGCTCTAGGGTTAAGAACCCAGAGAGGGAAAATCAAGCCTTGAAGGTAAAGCTTGATTGTTTAGAGAAAACCCTAGAAAGATTCAATGTTGGATCTAAGGGTTTAAGCATGGTGTTGGTTAGTCAAAGACCTAACAATGATAAATTGGGTCTAGGATACCGATCTAGGGTCTCCAATGCTAAGGGAAAGTCTTATGCTAGGGTTGCATATGACTATAGCAAGGAGAAACCAATAAATGGCAAGGAAAAGTCATTTAAAGGTAAGGAGAAATTAACCAAGGACAAGGTGTCCAAGGTTAAGAAGGTTAGGTTTGTAGGTCAAGTGTCACCGGAGGTGTACTGATGTGGCTTAGCGATTGTAGATGAGTCACCTAGTGAGGTGGTTATAGCTAAGAGCTCTAGGGGGAGCTCAAAGAGTCAATTTGGAACCCATGGCCAATGGATCTCAAGTGGATTTTACTTAGGAGTTTAGAGGGGTCATGAAATGTGCCAAGTGGTTTAAAGACGGACTTGAGTCTCAAACCTAGGGTTTTGGCACAATTGGATTGTGTTTCATGCAAGAAATATGACATTGGGGTCATATTACATGATAATTAGTTTTGGATGTATAAATTCCATATAAACCAATGCTAGGGATGCATTGTGGGTTAGTATGGGCAAATACATCAAGAGGAAGCCAAAACTAGGACTTTAGGTCAAGGTTCAATTGAACTTTTTAGCTAGTTTTGTGTTTTGTGTCAATCTTGAGATTTGTGATAAAAATATTTATAAATATATTTTTCCCAAGTAGATATTGATAAAATAGATCTCTCCATAAAATATGGGATTTTTTGGAGGTCTGTGGAATTTTTGGGACATTTCTGAAAGTGGGTCAAAAGACTGATTTTTGCTAACATAGTGTACCAGTCGACTGGTACAGTTAGCAGTCGACTGGTAACAATATTTTTGAGCACAGAATGTCTCTATAAGCTCGTTTTCATGGGGGCAGTCGACTTGTACTTATGGTAGTCGACTGATACCAGTCTGAAACTATTTTTCAGCACTGTTTGTGACCGTGTCAACTTGTTTAGATGTATGAGATTCATGGGGGATTAATACATGAGTTTAGGGTCAGTTGGATGATAAGTTTTCAACAATTGGGATATTTTTTGAAAGCTTTTTGGATGTTAGGCAAAGGGGAAGAAGTAAGGTTTAGTTGGGAAAATCTTAATACCTTTGCGCAGGGGGAGCCTTGTGATGGGTTCTTAAATATCCCTGTTGGAAATTCCTAGCTCAATGGGGAGCTTAGGTGTAGGGGAGCCTTGGGATAGGTTCCAATGCATGTTGCATTATTTTTGATTTGGCGTTGTAAGTCCAAGTGTGTAGCCTTAGCATCGTAAGTCCATTCGGCGGTGTAAGTCCAAGTGTGTAGCCTTGGCATCGTAAGTTCATTCGGCGGTGTAAGTCCAAGTGTGTAGCGTTGACATCGTAAGTCCATTCGACGGAGTAAGTCCAAGTGTGTAGCCTTGGCATCGTAAGTCCATTGTTTTTAGCATATTGTTTTGCTATTATGTTTTCCCTAACTTAAACGTATTGCCAAACATCAAAAAGGGGGAGATTGTTGGAGCAATCCCAATGGTCCGTGCGACCATGTGGTTTGGTGTTTGGGCAAAGTATTTAAGTTAGGTTCACCCTTGTATTTGATATGTGTACTTGAGTCGTGCAGGACTGCAGGATACACATATAACTCAGGTTGATGGCTTCGGGTCTGATGAAGGATGGCATTGGGGGCAAGTCGTAGGCTTGTGTGCATCCGAGGGACCGTGGACAAGGCAATAAGGACAAGGGCCGAGGGAAACGACTTCGAGGCATACGCGAAGGATGACATTGGGGATGAGCCACGGGCTTGGATGCATTCGAGGGACGAGAGCCAAAGGAAGTAGGCTTGAAGGCAAGAGGTCAAGACTGCAAAGAAGCGTCAAGTGAGTCATCAGGGTGAGGGTTCAAGTGCTGAGAGATTGTACTCGGGGTAAAATCCTAAGTTTAGGGTTTACTGTAGCAGTACTATAGCAGTCGACTGCAATTTTCAGTAATCGACTGGTGTAGTCGACTGGTGCAGTCGACTGGTAGCGAACAAAATGTTTCTGTTCGCTCGGTTTGTGTGGATCAGTCGACTGCTAGTTTTGACAATCGACTGGTATCGAGCCATTGAAATGTAACGGTCGAATTTCCATAGAGGGCAGTCGACTGCTAGTTTTAGCAGTCGACTGGTAGGCGAGGTTTCCATCCCGTGGCCTATATAACCAAGCCTTGGGAGCTGGGTTATAGTTGACGAAATTAGTGGTGGTAAACCCTAATTAGTAGTCTACTAGTCTCAAGAGTCTTGGTTGGTGTTGTGGTGAGGTTTCTCCATCCACAAGGAGCGACTTGAGATAGCCGGAGTTTGCTGGGGGATAATCCACCGACGGATCAGGATAGTCCACCTCATGGACACGCCGTGGAGTAGGAGCCCTAATCTCCGAACCATGTTAAACGAACATGTTAGCGGTTTGCATTTCCTTTCTTAGTTTTAGTCTTTAGCTTGTTTGTTGTTTGTATTTCCGCTGCGCAAGCTAACAAGTGTAGGAAGCAAGGATTTGGGGGTGCCGTCTATCCAACCCCCCTTCAAGCCGGTCACCGATCCCCTACAAAAGAGACAAAATAGAGTAATATTATCTTGATTTTCAGTTACCTCATAAATGTCCCGTAAGCTTCTAAAGCGTGATACTCTTTCACTTGAAGTTGATACAAATGGATTTCCTTAAGTACTTGATGTTAGTGTTACAAGTGGAGTAGTAGGCTCCTCTCTTGTTTGCTCCACCCTTGGTTGCTCTACATTTTCTTCATTAAAGTATGGGAAGAAGTTGTAATCTTCATTTTGAGATTTCCAATTCTATTTTTCTTCTTCATTAAATACGACATCCCGGCTAATGATTATCTTCCTAGTATCAAGATTATATAGCTTATACCCTTTTTGAGTTAGTATCATAGCCAATAAAAATAAACTTCTTAATTTTATCATCTAATTTACTTCTTGCTTCATCAGGCACATGAACGTGGGCTATACTCTCAAAAACTCTTAGATGAGAAATTGCAGGATTCCTTCCGCTCCATGCTTCTTGTGGTGTCTTGTCCCACACATTCCTTGTTGGTTATCTGTTAAATAAGTATACTGCTCATGCAACCACTTCTGCCCAAAATTCCTTCGGTAGCCTCTTACTTTTGAGAATACTCCTTGCCATGTCAAGGATGGTTTGATTTCCGCCACTCCATTTTGTTGAGGGGATCTTGGAACTATCAAGGGTCGTTGTATTTCGCTAGCTTCACAAAATTCTTGAAATTTCTTTGAGGTAAATTGTAACGACCACCCTTCTTACTACTACTACTACTCTCTAAGAGTGACCGTTACTTAACTACTAACTCTACTTAACCGGTATAATTAAAAACCACGAGGAATCTCTACCGAAAAATTTTGACAGAATCTCCCCTGTACCGATGACTAAATCATCAATACAAACAAACTATACTCAGCCACAGGTGGTTGGAACATATATTTCCACAACCACGCAGTATAATATCACAAATAAAAGAAGGAAACTACCCTAATAATAGCAACCAACAATATCACTCCATCAATAGAACTCAACTACAAATGAGGAATAAACTTAATTACAATCTTGACTCATAATAGCATTTAAAGAAAACTAAAGAACTCTAAACAGAAAAGTCTTAACAATTCCTTAGAAAACTCTTGATCTCCCCATAGTCCAGCCATCACACACCTTCATCACCACCACCTTGTCGCCTTCCTTGCTAAATCTTTTCCTTTCCTTTATCTGCAGTAGGAGGAAGTGCAGTCTATAAGCATAAAGCTTAGTGAGCGCTATCTACTCACAAAAACTCGATATGCATGTATATAAATAAAAAACATGCTAAAACTGAATGCTAACATATAAAACTACTCATGCTCATAAATAGCAAAGGAATCATACTAACTGAAATACTAAACATGTATAGCTAATCATGCTCATAAACCAATAAAGGAATAAAACTATAACTGCATGCTGAAAGCAAATAAAGCTAAACATGCTGAATAATCTAATAGCAAGAAACAAATAAAACTACTACTGCATGCTTCAAATAACAAGAAACTAAACTTTCTAATTCTAAACATATTTAAAGCTTGTTGCATTTGTTTCAAAACTTATACTTTAATACTTCAAAATAATAATAAACTTCTTTTAGGCCCGTCATTGTACCACTTTGCGCGCATTCTTAATAAGAATCGAGGTAGCTAATCTCGAAACTACTAAGATACTTCTAGGCCTTGTGCCTAGGGGCATCTTGGAGCCCATCCCTTGGACCTTGTGTCCGGTACATGCCCTTTAAAAGTAAAATACTTTCTTTTTAACTATAACTTCTTTATACTTGCCCTTACTTGGCATTTAAGCAAACACCTTGTGTGCGCTTTTGATATTCAATCTTCTGGAATTGAAATCAAGTCTAAACCTTAGTCTTTCTTGCTTATAGTTCTTAAAGATAGAAACTCATGCTTATGTAATAGCAAAGAAACTAATAACTGCATGCTCAAGATATTCTAATGGCAAAAGAGACTAGAAAGTATCACCGTGCACATCTAATGGCAAAGGGAACTGATCATGCTTAATTAATAGCAAATGAATTCTACTGATGTTCAACCAATAGCAATGAAGACTGTTAAGGCTACTGGTGTTCACACAAAGTTACTGTTAAAATTGTCCATGTTCACTTGACAACAAACAAAGCTACTGTTGTTTAGTAATAGCATGGAAGGGATGTACACATACATGTGATAACAAATAAAAGCTACTGTTTAAAGACTTAAACTGCAATGCTATATACGTGATTCACGCCTATTGCAATTTAAAAGAAAAGTGCATTCTTAATGAAATAAAACTATTCTGCTAGACATAACTTCCACGTCTACTGCATAAACTAAAAGAGTACATTATTCTAAGCCCCAAATGGAGCTGTTCGGCCTGTAGAAATGCAAAGAAATTAGCTGGTATAAGCTCCACAGGAGCTGTCCGTGCCCTGCAGAAATGCAAAGAGGCTAAGACTGTTCTAGGCTCTATTAGAGCTGTCCGTGCTCACTGCAATACAAAAGAAATGGGGCTGTTCGCGCCCCTTTCTCAGCGCAAAACAAATTAAAACCTGCTGGCATTTAGAACTTATGTAAAGCCTGTTCTGTTTGTACAAAATCTATACTTTATAAAGCTATTAATTTCTCTTGCTTATAAACTGCAAGAAACAATAACCATAACTACACTGCATATTCATAACATCTATTCAGATTCTAGAGATTGTATTCTTTACAGATGTGTGTAGATATTGTATTCTTCACAGATTAAGCTACACATAAGGATTTTGTTAAGCTTTTTAAAGTACACGGCAGCAAACCTTAACCATCAAACTTCATAGGTTAACTCCAAATCAGGAATAAGCTAAATCCAAAAATCTAATCCAAACAAAAACCTCTTCATCTTCCTTAACCCCTCACGGCAGAAAACAAAACCCCTGATCATGCTTCACAGTAAAACTCGAACAAACAAGAAAACACCAAACGAATCGGAACTACTCCTACTGCAGGTGAGAAGCAACTCACATCGGATTCTTGGACTTACAACCGAAGGGAAAATGCTTTAGGGTTTCGGTGGAGCTTCGATTCTACCGGTTCCTTGTATTTCCCTAGTTCTCCTTGTCGGAATGGTCACCCAAGGGTGAAAACCGGCCGGAAAAACCCTTCGCCGACGCCGGAGGAAGGAAACCCTAGCCTTGGCTGCGGTTTCGCCCGAGAGAGTCGGCGCCGTCGCAAGAGAGGAGAGGAGAAATTTCGAGAGAAAATTTTTAGGTTTTCCTCTCTTAACTTAACCTCTTTTTATAACCTAGTTTGAATTCGATTCCACTATGCTTTAATTTATTTCTCCCCATACTTAGTTAACAAAGCCCATATAGCTCAGCTGGTTGAGTCGTGTTCGGTTGGGTCAGTCCGACCCGAGGTCGTGAGTTCGAATCTCACCTTCAACGTTATTTTTTTAAAACTTCTTTCTTTTTGTAACCCTATTAAACGACCTCCAAAAATTACATAAAAATACTCTAAAAATTTCTACAAATCTCTAGAATATTTTAAAAGTATTTTCAAATATTTTTATGGACTTTTAGAACTTGAAATAGGGAAAATTGGGTCGTTACATAAATTCTATTCCTTGATCAGAACGAAAAGCTTTGATCTAGAGACTGCTCCCCTTTTTTACAGTAGCTTTAAATTTTTTAAATATGCCAAAGACCTTTGATTTTTGCTTCAAGAAATACATTCAAGATTTTCGAGAAAAGTCATCTATGAAAAGAATGAAATAATGCCTCTTACTAAGTGAGTTTGGCTTAATCGGGCCGCAAACATCCGTATGTATAAGTTCAAGCTGTTTTTAGGCTCTTGAACTTGACTCATTTGGAAAATCTCTTCTAAATTGCTTCCCACGTAGACATGCTTCATATAATTAATCAAGATGTTTGATGCAAGGTAGTTTTCTCACCATCTCTTTCTTTGAAAGCAATTCTAGTCCTCCGAAATTGAGATGCTCAAATTGAAGAAATCATAATCAAATGATGTCTTTATAACAATCTTTGAGACAATTGACAACATCATTTTGAATATTAAACAAGAATATTCTATTTCTTGATATAGACACCTTAGCAATTAAGCAACCAATATCATCTTTCAAGATAAGCATATTCTCTTTTAGATGAATATGATATTCTTTTTCCAAGAGTTGTCCTATGCTCAAAATGTTGCTTTTCATATTTGGTACAAAGAAAATATTTGAAATATATTCATATTTTCCATTCTTTGAGCAGATGAGAATATTACCTTTGCCTTTCACATCGATCTTTGATTCATCTCGAAGGATACATTATTGCCAACTAATTAATCAAGCTCTATGAACATATTTTTTCCACACATACAATTGCTTGCATTAGCGTCAAAATACCACATTGTATCTTCGCCTTTTTCATTATTTTTATATGCTAGTAGTAGGGTGATATCTTCTTTCTTTTCTTCCATATAGTTTGCTCTTTCATATACTTTATTCTTGGACGATCTATATTCTTTAGCATAATGCACAAATTTGTTACAACTGTAGTACTTAACTTGAGATTTATTGTACCTCGAATTTGTGTACCCTCTTCCACGTCCTCTTGTTGAATGTTCTCTTCTTTCATTGTTGTTGTTGCACATCCATCCTTACTCATTAGCACGACCTCATCCATATCCACGACCTCTTCCACATTAACTTCTATTAATATTACTGAAGCTTTCATCTTTCTTTGTCAGTTGAAGAGTCGTCTTTAGGAGTTGTTGAATAATTTTTTCATTTATCTTCTTCTTTTCTTCATGTGCTTATAATGAACCCAAGAGCTACTCTATGGTCAAGACTTGTAAATCTTTGGTCTCTTTGATGATTATTGTAATACTATCAAATTTTGAATCTAGTAATCGAAGAATTTTCTCAGTGATAGTTACTTCTTCTAGTTTTTCACCATTTCTCTTTAATTGATTGGAAATGTTAAAGACTCTAGAGAAATAATCAGACACCAACTCATCTTCTTTCATACGAAGAGCATCAAATTAACTTCTTAATGTCTGAAGTCGTAACTTTTTTTACCTTTTCTTCTCCTTGATATGAGACTTGGAGCTTTTCCCATACTTGTTTGGCCAAAGTACGAAGTAGCACTTGAGATTTTCTCAAATTCATCGTCATCTAAAGCTTGATAAATGAGGAAGAAAGTTTTCTTATCTCTCTTTCTTAAATCTCTCATACTGTCTTTTGCAGTTGGAGATAACGTCAAGTCATCATGTGGCTCAACGTAGCCTTTTTCTATAACCTCTCAAATAACATGAGCTCCAAGAAACGTCTTTATCTTGATACTCTAATTATCATAATTACTCGCCTTTAGTACTGGAACTTGGAAGAGAGTCATACTTCCATTAACCATAGCTCTGATACTAGTTTGTTGGAAAAATAATTATGAGAGAAAAATACACTCTACATGAAAGAGGAGAATAAAAATAAGAACTCAACTTACTTTCATTCATTGAAAAATTACATATTTATAGACTTATTGGATAAGCACTAATTTCAAATACAATGAATCTAGATACTTTTTCTTTTATCACCTCATCATATTCTATCTTCACAAACTCTTATCCTTATCAACAATTGTCACCTCATCTTATTCTATCTCTTTTTTCTTATCACCACGAATTCTCATTCTTATCAAAAAAAAATATCACATCTCTATTTTACGAACTCTCATCAGTAATTACCATCTTATCATATTTTATCTATAATTAAATTTAATTTCTAATAAAATATTCCCTCATAATTTATGTTTATAACTCACTGTAGGTGTGGGATAGGAGATACTAAAATATTTGGAGAGAGTGATATTATTTTTCTGCTCCAACAGAATCATGCGGTTAGCTGATACATTTATTTTGACCGACCACCAACTTTCTATCTTGGACTTTTGCAAATGACAGTTTGATTCTTGCTACTTTAGTTAATACTAAATCAATTGTGGAGTGTTAGAATTGTTAAGTTTCTAGTGTGGCGAGAAAACGCAGCAATTAAATGAGAAAACGACAAAATGTGAAAAAAAAAGTGATAAATCATTTTTAACAAATCGGAGCTAGCTGCAAAATCCATCCATTAATTTCATGAGAAAACGACAAAAAATCAAGTCAATGACCTCATGAATATGGGGCAAAATCCTATATCACAATGCCCCGTAAACTAAATCCCATATCACTCCAAAATATTGCGGCTGCTTTTTAAAGATTTCGTTCCCATTTCCAGCGCTAAACTTTGAATCCCCACATTTGTTTGTTTGTTCGTTCATTCGTTTCGCAGTCAATTAATCTTTCTTTGGCAACGAGTAGCGAAACTAAATTATATTAATTATTAGATTCCCCGTCTAATCCTTGTTTAACTCATGGAGCGTGGAATCATTTGCAAAGCAGGCACTAGCGATTCTGCACCCGCCAACCTCCCAAGAATCTCTACGCTAATCGATAGATTCGTGAATCGAGCTAGCTGGATTTGTACAGCTTGGATTAGCTAGCTGCTCACAGTAATTATCCATGGAATCCATGGAAAAAACAATTAAATTATTAATTTGTTTTTCTGTGAAGCTCCTTAATTAGCTGGCTAGCTATCATCAGCGCATGCACCATCCGTGGGGTTATCGACAAGTGTCTATGGGAGAGGGGTCACCAGGAAGGATAAGGATGCTTATTCCATAGCATTAATATCTGGAACACCTTTTTCTCTGTGCTAGCTAGTGAGTTTGTGGCCCAGCAATCTCTTCGTCCACGTCTGCAATCATATCCATGCACTCATGAAGATATATATGATCAACAGCTATAGTTGTGTTTAAGTAGGTAAAAACAGCAGCTAATTATATAATTAACCCTCAGCTTAATTACTAGCCAGTTGCAGTCAGAGGATAAGGAGAATATTAATTGCTTTGCCTTTGCCTTTGCCTTTGTCTCTGCCTCTGCCTTTGCCTCAACTGATCATGTGATGCAAGTTCATGCTCCAGAAAAGGAAGGTACCGCTCGAGTGGTTGCAGTTGAGTCAAGGGAATTCGATAACTTTTGGAAGATAAGCCCACCCTCGTCCTTAGCTATAGCTGTAGCTAGGTGTTCGCCCTTGAAGCTTCATTCTATAAATTGGACCTGCACTGGAGAGGGCACAATTGAGCTCCTTCCAATTTCAGATACACAGCTAGCTAGCTTCCGTAGTATAATCTACATCTCTCTCTATCTCGCTCTCTATCTCTTTAATTCATATATATTCGTGTTCTTGCTCCAGTATAGTTGGTATTTGGATGTGATATTGCTTAATAGGTCATGCGATCGACTCTCAACATGTGTGAAATACATCGTGGATTACTTGACCCCATGTAAAGGGTTACTGTGTCGAGCAAAATTTCCCTTGATTTACCTTCCTTCTAGATCGCATGGGGCAGTTATAAAGGGTCATCGTCTTTTGCTTCGATATATATTCGTGTTCTTGTCTCCATATATTGGCACAGTTGGTACTTATATATGGTGTTGCTTCAATAAATCACAGGATGAATCCTTAACGTGTGGGCAATATCTTGCTGGCCACCTGACCCGATATAAAAGGCCGTTGTATCGGATGAAATACTTATAATTTATCTTCTTTCTAAATCTCATGCTGCTAAATCTTTTGCTGGTCACCCTTTACTGCAATATATATTTGTGTTCTGCATGATTAAGTTTCTCTTTTGTAGATTGAGATTGAATCAGAGACGATATATATAATGAAACAAGAGGAGGAAGGTGACGATACATGTGCAGTGTTGACAGAAGATAGAGAGCACTGAGGTTGAGCTGCATGCATGGATGCACCTCACTCCTTTGTGCTCTCTATGCTTCTGTCATCATCACACCCTTCTCACCTAATTAATTAGCCAGTTCTTTCTGATTAATTATCAATCTGTGTTTCTTTCAATTTTATGCTGTGGATCAGATAGATAGGGACAGAGTCAGAAATTTATATGGGGAAAGATATATTAGGGAGTGAAAGATGTGTATTGGAAGAGATTGATTATAGGGTTTAGTAGATCCAACACAAATTATATATCTACTATAGAGATATTGAGTTATAATTTTTGTTTGGTTATTATTTTGTATTAAATTGTTTTTCATAATTGTTGTATGTGATGTTTGTGTATCTTATGAGTGCATTTTATGATTGAGCTATGAGTGTTTGTCTAATGAATTGAAGGTCTAACTTTTGACTAGCAAAAGAGATGTGCCGATCGAAGAGTTTCACCATGAAAGAGCTTACTCAAGGCGGTGAGCTGCATATTTTTTCTTTTCTTTTTTCTTTTTTGTAATTTGACATGAAAAGCATAGAAATCTCAAGTTATTGGAAAGGCACTGATCGAGTGTAAAATACTAATATATATTTTTTGAAGTTTCAATAAAATTGTAGATTGCTCATCATTCTATATCTACTGTCTTATTTCACCTTTTATATTTTTGTCCTCTGTAACTTGTAAAACATTTTTTTTAAACTCCTATTTTGTTGTACAATAATAATCAAGACGGGCTATTCATTCATATTCATGTGGCAGTGGCATGAGAAAATTATAATTTTAGCCAAGAAAATTAATCAAAATTTTCCATTGAGCTCAGTAGCTTTTTTAAAAAGTTTTTAATATTTTATGACTATTAAAATAAAAAATATAGTAAATCTATTTTACTATCAAAATTTTATTCTAGAAAATTAAAATGCCTATTTTATTAATGTAGTTTGCATTAATAATCAAACTCAGATTTTGATGTATAAAAAAAAAGAGTAAAAGTTAGGTGTTATGTTTGTCAAACATTTTTATCAAGTATATAGGATTAAAAGGCTTAGGACTTGACACCAAGGTAAATTCCAGGTAGGTTGATACCTGACAAGAAATCTAGTTGAGTTCACGGGGCTTGACAACTGGATGAAGCCCGGGTAGGTTGATACCAGGCAGGAAGTTCAACCGGGTATGCGAGACCTAACAGTTGGCTGAAGTCTAGATAGGGCATCTAACAGGAAGACCTGGTGGGTCAAATAAATCAAGTAAAGACTGCAACGGGTAAGTAAAGACAAGTCACTAGGGGGGAGAGATCTGGTAAGGATGAGTCCCGATGGGACTATAGGCGTTGTCCAGCTTAAAGTCATTTCAAATATCTAAGATGAGATCATGACTAGATCTTGGTCTTAGGAAGATAGGATCTAATTAATAACCATTTTATTTTAACTGTGCTAATTCTATTTTGTTAGTTATATTTTATTTTGTGGATTAACTTTTTTTTTGGTTAAAATGCAAAATTGATTGCCTCAGGTGGGAACCAAGGTGACTCAATTCACACTGGAGGCACCATAGATGGCTCAGGGCGCCTCCGCACAGAAAACGAGCAAAGATTGGAATTTAGCATTGGAGGTGCCTCAGTTGAGAATCAAGGCACCTCAGTTCGGACTCCAGCTGCCTTATATGAGACTGAGAGCACTTTCGAGAGGATAACCTCCGCAGTTTGTGTTAGAATTTAAGAGATGTCCTAAGGCAATCGCATTACGATTTTTTTTATTTATTTGATAAGTATAGATTCACTATTTGAGTACATATTATATGTTTAATTATCTTAAACTCATTTACTAAATGTCCGTAATATAATTCATAGCATGAGAGAATTTGTGATTGGATCGCAACTAGTGATTATCTCTATATGTGCAATTATGAATATATTGAAATTTCTATAGTCGTCGAATTGATGCATTCGGACATCATCAATTCTGTAAGACTAGCACGTGTTATGCTCCTTGGTTCGGCGAAACAACTATTTTCTCACAGGCTGGAGACATTGGAATGTCGAGAGTTAAACGTGGATGTTGGTTATGGTAACTAGTTCATTGGAGTGATTCACTGTAAGACTTCATATAGTTCTCTACATATATATAGATATGTCTGTGAAGTTCTTACTGCAGCACGAGTGCAAGTTTCCTTCGACTTGTGGTTTACAAGTCATCTTGATCATGGAGACTTATACTTTGACATCTTAAACAAGCATCTCATTGAGGTGTGAACCCCGGATGATTGGATATAAGTTGAAGTGCCCGAAGGTGTTTAGATAGCCCATAGAGAATTCACCGCTCCTTGCGAGGAGACGTATACCCTATGGTCACTCGTTAGGATTGTTACTTAAAATCTTTGGCCAAAACATCACATGTTAAGAGTGCGAGACTCTTGTACACATGTATGAGTAATTTGAATCCACAAAACGAGGAAGTATTACTTGGCCTAGGTGTGATGTAGTCAGGCTAGTGGGGGCAAGACACATAGACCATGTCCTGAACTAAGTTGGTATAAGACGAGTGAAAGGAATGAGACACTACTTACTGTAGCTGTTGAAGGGTTTAGAATTAATTCTAAAATCAATTATGATTTTCTGACTAATTGAGGATTATGATGTACTACTAGGTGTTATTCATGATCATTTTATAATTAAGTAGTTAATTATGGATGACCAAGATAAATCGGGAACTTATTGGGTCACACGCACTAACGAGTCTCTAAAAGACATAAAATAAATTAAAGAATAAGATTCTTAGATCAAAAGATAAATTTTTAGTTGGACCATACATAAGACAAATATGGAAATATTTGTCACAATGGAAGCACGGATGAGCCACGTCGCTTATGGAAGAGTTGAACTATATTTGGTTTAATCATGAATTAGTCATGAACCAACTTGGTTTAGTTGTGAACCAAACCAAGGGGTTAATGAACTAATTTTTGGTTAAGGGATAATGGGTTGGATTTGGGCTTTCTAATCTAACTCATTAATGAGGGTTATATACTGATATGGTTGAGAGAACATTATACACATGAGATCATTAATTGGCTTGTTAGGTTTTTGAAAAATCATAACCCAATTTCTCTTCTCCTTTGCCCTCTCCCCTCTCTCTTTGCCATCGCCAACAAGGGGAAGCCCTTCCCATTGTTGCCATGACCACCACAAGGAAGAAATCTCTTCCTTGTGTGTTTCTCTTCCTCTTCCTCTTGATCCCTATCCTTCTTTCGTGGCTAGTAACTTCCGAAGGAGAGACTTGTACTCAAGGAGTTGTCTTGAGGAGCTCGGTGTGGATATAAATAGAGGCAAGGTTCGACAATATCGCTACGGTTGATGCCCTTCTCGTTATAGGTCATCCGTAAGGTACGCCTAGCATAAATTTTCTTTTCGTAAAAATTTAATTATGCAATCATTTTTGGCATGTTGTATCCTTGTATGCATGTGATTCGTGCAATGTAATAATTTAGGAATTATTATTGTTTTATTTTTCGCTGCGCATGTTAACGAAACGTGTTTTAGCACACACTACATCGAGCATATCCCAACAGTGGTATCAGAGTCTGATTGTGATTCGACATGATTGTAAAATTATTTTACGGCTCATAATTTGTGTTGTAATTAATTTTAGAATTTTTCTAGAATTATTAAGATTTTTCTATTTTTTGAAAGTTTCCTAAATTATTAGGAAATTCCATTTTTGGAAAGTCTCTGATATAATTTTAAAAAATTAAATTTAGAAATATTCTGTTAATTTAAAAATTATCATTTCTGGAATTTTCTAATATTTTAAGAAATATTCTATTTTTTAGAAAATTTTCTAATTTGTTAGGTAATACCAAATATAGAAAGATTCGGAATTTTTTTTAAATCTAGATATGAGATATTCTAAATTAAATTATAAAATTAATCTTTTTTGAAATTTTCAGATTTATTAAAATATTTTATTTTTGGAAAGTTGCTTAAATTATTAGAAAATACTAAATTTGAAAAGATTTTAAAAAATCATAAAAATACAGATTTGATATATTCTAATTTAAATTATAGAATTAATATTTTCTGAAATTTTTTTATTTTTAAAATATTCTATTTTTGGAAAGTTTCCTAAATTGTGAGGAAATACCAAATTTGGAAAGATCTAAAAAATCGAAAAAAAAATCAAAATTTGATTTATTCTTTAATAAATTAAGAAATATTAATTATTTATTTCCTAAATAGTTAGGAAATTAATTTAAAAATTTATTTCTAAAATAATTAAATATTCTTGATTGATAGAAAAAATATAGATGAAATATATTAATTAAATTTGGAAATTGATTTTCTAATTTGATTAGATAAATCTTGATTTATTAAAATCATATTTATAACATATTTTTCTTTCCAAAATAGAAGTATAATATATGTAAATTTATACCATGAACATACCATATTGTATGTCTTGTAGATGCATTAATTATGACATTATTAGATTTTGTCATACGTGTGATATGATTAGATCTTACCATATGTATAATGTGTCATGTTATGTCATACGTCTGATGTGTCATGTCATCATTTATGTCATGCATGCAATGTGTCATGTCATCATTTATCTCATTCGTGTAATGTCATGTAAATAGAATTTTGCATGATGTAGATAAGACCTAAATCCCTTACTCAATATTAAAACCTACACCTTCCATTAATATGGTAAGAACTAGAGTTTAAGTTCTTGTTTAAGTTGTTGGCCAAAGTCAAACTCAACTTGAAATTAAACATGTTCAAACCATAGAGATGCAATCTCATGATTAACGGGTTAGTTTTAAACTTGAAGCGTTGATTTATTGTGTCAAAGTCATGATCAATGTGGATAGAGGTGAAGTTGGGTGATGTACATTTGATGTATAGTTGTTAATGTGTTAACAACCCAATGTTTATGTGAAGATCAATTAGTTGCTAGCATAATGTGATAATTTCATATAAGTGATATGCAATCAGTAAATATGTTATCTACCGTTATAGCTAAGAATGACTTGTTGGCCAAAATCAAGGTTATTCTTATCTATGGTGGATATCAACTCACTTGGAGAAAACCTACAATCTCCCGAATCCAAAATAAGGGTATTTGAATTTGATAAATAAGTGGGATTTTATGTAAATTGTTTATATAAATAAAATCATGTCTCTTATACATTCTCATTTTTGTATTTCTAGGTTAATTATTTAATTATGACTTCTATTAATCTGCATTCGATTTTAGGCTCGAACAAACTGACTAGGTCAAACTTCTTGGACAGATTTCAAAATTTGAGAATTATTCTGAAAGATGAGAATCTAGCTTATGTCCTTGATCAACCTCTTCCCACCAGTCTTGATGTCGATGCAAGTGCAGACCAAGTGTTGGCCCTTCAGAAACAATAAGGATGATTTTGTACTTGCTAGTTATATCTTGCTGGCCGCTATGACTCCTGAATTATAGACACTACAAAAAGAACTGCTATTTAGGGACGAAATTTGGGACGAATTTGGGACAAAATTATATTCGTCCCAAAAATGGCGTTGCAAAATGTTAGCGACAAATACATAATTTTCGTTGGATATTTTTGCGACAAATTTAAATTTTTGTCGCAGAATTCATTGCAAATCTGAAACGAACATTTATTCGTTGCAAATTTCATAATTTTATATCTGTGATAAACATATATTTTTGTTCCAAATTTGTAAAGAAAATTTTTCGTGGCAAAAAATGTTGCATAATTACAAATAACTATAGGCAAAAAGAATCCTATTTTCGTCGGAAATTTACGACAAAAACATATTTTCGTTGCAAATCTGCAACGAATCCACATTTGTTATAAATTTGCAATGAATCCAGATTCGTCGCAAATCTGCAACGAATCTAGATTCACCCCAAAAATGTCACTTTAACCACGTCGAGTAGAAAAAACTATTTGCGACGAATTTTGGGACGAATCTGGATTTGTCCGAAAAGTTGTTCCTAATTTGCGACGAGAAACTTAATTTTGTCCCAAATCTACGATGAATTCTGGGATGAATCTTGATTCATCGCAAAAGTTATTTCTTTAATTTGCGACAAAAAACTAATTTTTGTCCCAAATCTGCGATGAAGTTTGGGATGAATTCATATTTGTCGTAAATTTGCAACGAATCATTTGTCGCAAATTTACGATAAATTTGTGACAAAAATAGATTTGTCGCAAAATTTATCCCAAAAATAAAAAAAAATCCAAAATCTTTCTTGATTTTTCTATTATCCTGTTTACATATTACACTTACAACATCTTCAACAAATTATATCCAATACATCCATATCCAACATCCAAACAAATCATCCCAAAACTAAACACATCATATCCAACACATCCATATATCTTATATCCAAACAAATCATCCCAAAACTAAACATATCATATACAACACATCCATATATCTTATATCCAAACAAATCATCCCAAAACTAAACACATCATATTCATATATACAAATAACCAAAATCCAAACAATAAGTTCAACAAATCATCCCAAAACTAAACACATCATATTCATATATACAACTAACTAAAATCAAAACAACAAGTTCAACAACTCATAATATCCAAACATGAAAGTTCTATCATAATCCAAACAACAAATGTAACAAGACATACAAAGGAAAATAAAATACATATCGTCATGTCTCAAGAGCTTCGGTCGGCATCCATGCTTCTTTTCTTGCGTCAAATTACAAACAAACAATAAGTAACATTTATAACTAAAAAAAATGTATCAAACATATTAATGATATATGTATCTAACATTTACATACATGAATGAAATTTGTTACTAAGATTGTTTGTCATACCATGCAAAGTATCATCATGACATAAAATGCAGAGTATCAACGTGAAATTAAAGTTGTTTGCAATTCATATCCTTTGTTCAAGACTCATGTTTCTAGTTAATCTTTTGTTTCATATTTCTTGTAGATTGTTGTAATACCTACCAATGTCAAACTCATAATATTGTTTTGAATGTTTTTTGTACAATTATGACAAATGATGTACTTGTAAAAATATACCAAATGTGACACAAGATGCAATGTATCAAGGTAAAATAAAAATATAGAATCAACTATAACATGACATGAAAAAATCCAAACATAAAATTTATTATAAATTTATGAAGAATCACCACCATCGTCATTATCATCATCACAATCATCACCATCATCACCGTCACCGGGAGGAATTTGACTTGGAACAGAACTTAACTAAAGATGCCGCATAATAAAGTCTTGTTGTCGGCGCATTTCTCTCATTTCTTCATCCCTGTCCTTTATAATGCCCTTCAACTGGGAAATCTCTTCAGTCAAGTTATGCATCTGTTGGGTATGTGAGGAGGAGGAAGAAGATATACGACCAACTCTATGGTTTCTGCTCAATGAAGCCATTCCGAATATCTTTCCTCCCTCTTTTGGCCCCCACTTGCCTATAGCCATAAATTGAAATCAGTACCAACAAATGGCTCAGACCCCTCAATATCAAAACTAGCAGAAGATGAACATCTGTGTGCTACCTCTAGCTCAACATATTTTTCCTGTATTGTAAAAAAAAATAAAACAAATTTACAATAATAAAATTTTAGGAATGCAAGAGTATAAAGTTAGAGCAGATACATTAATAATAGAATCTAAGTTATAAATTAAGATCCAAAGTTTATTCAAACCTAAATTGCTTTAGCTCTGTCCCCGCTCCAAGTCTTATCTTTTTTCTGAAATGTGCGGGTGAAAGTATCTATAAAATTAGGCTCCTTTCCCAATTCTTTGGTCTAAAAAAGATAATTAGAAATAATTAAATAGTTTAAAATAGATTAAGAAAATATTAGGAGAGTTAAAAAATTATCAATCTACGTCTATGCTCATCCACATTGATAGAGCCCATATGTCGCAGACATTTCTCCAGAATTAAAAGATTGATTTATTTTATTCTGGTGGCTTCTTTTTTTAAACTCCTAACTTTCCCAAAAATTTGAAATCCTTATCCAATTTTCCTCGGTGATAAATGGTGGTTTTCCCCCCTCGACTTTGCATGATTGAGTATATGGCGAATGTGATCACCACATTTTTTTCATGAAAATCCTCTTTATTTCCATCTCATCAATCATGTCCCAAGTGAATGATCGTTGCAATAGAAGAAAAACAAATATTTATATATATTCACTTTTATTTAAGATATGAAATGATTGAGATATACCTTAAATTCACTCCACCATAGTTCTCTTGTCGATGCTGGAGTGCTTGTATAACTCATCGAGTCTCCTCTCCAATGGTTATTCACGATTCTATTAATCTCGTGAATAACACAAACATAATTATCAAATCAATTATAAATTAAAAAAATTATTAAATAATTAAAATAGTTAAAAAATGAAATAGTTTGATTCTACTTACGAATCTCCACAAGGGGATATAGACTCTCGAGTGTCTGGCCTCTCAGCAACTGAGTATCGGGAAGGAACGAAAGAGGGTGCTGGCGACTCAATTGGTGAAGGTACTGTGGAAGGAGAAGGCACTGTCGAAGGAGAAGGCGATCCTGTAGAGGAAGGTACTGGCATAGCTATATGTGATGGGACTAGCATAGGTGTATGCGATGGTACTGGCATAGGTGTATGCGGCGTTGCTACATCCTCTACTGGGGGTGTAGCAACAGTGCCTGCAGGTGATATAACTTGAGATCTCCGTCTACGACCACCCCGTCGAAACATATTCTAAAAATTCAAAAATATGATAAAGTAAATACAAATATTATGCATAATGACTAATTTGAAAAAAAACTCACCATAATTCATAAAAATAAGAGAGTGCACGAACCCTTGAGACGACGATGAGATATAACTTCTAATCACCTATAGAAGAAACTACAGAGTATTAACATATAAAATATATAAATGAAAAAATAAAATAGTTATATACTAATTGAGACAGATTAACTAATTGAGCTATGAGTTTTGTAATTTGTAGATTAAAACTAAATTTACTCCTAAAAAATCAGTATCATATATGAAAATAAAATATCATAAAGTTTATTTTATTAAGATAACAAAACTTACCCATTACAAAAAAATCAAAGTCCTCATTGTCATTATCACTATCATCCTCGTCGTCATCATTGTCGTCGTCGTCATCGTCGTCGTCCTCCTCCTCATCAGCAATTTCAGTTGCATCCACGTTTATGATTACTCCGCTAGGATCTCGTAATGTTGGAATAATATATTCCTCAGTATGAAATGTATTTGTAACTTTCTCTTGTTGATAAGCAATGCCCTCCCAACATGTAACGACCCGCCTTCTACTGACTAGGCTGTGAGGCCGATCGCTACATTATGCTGTGCTAAATTACTATTGCGGAAATCTGGATTGATTAAAATTTTACTAAACTGATTACTGTAAAATCTGAACTAAATATTCTAGGTGTACCTAGGAGTTGTACACATGCTAGGGAAGATAATCTATGCCTCTCGGATGTCCTGCTAGCTGTAATCAGGCATTTCAATCGATCCATAAATCGATTGGGTTGTCGGATCGATCCAGTGATCGATCCAGCTTGATACTGGCACGGAGAAAAACTCTGGATCGGTCGGCTGACCGATCTATAAGCTATATTGCTTCTGTATGCGGCTGGATCGGTCCGATCCAGGAGTACACTGATCGATCGACCTCATGTTCAGCTCAGTTTTCCTTGTTGTTACACATGATAGTTATGGTTAGCTTTGTATGCCATGCTTTGGTGTTCATGTTCAGCTTTTATTACACATGTTTAGATGATAGTATGTCATGACTAGCTTTGATTTCTATGTATGATAACATGCCATGTTTCAGTCTAATCAGTGCACTTTCAAACAGCATGTTTTAAAAGCATATTGCATCGAATGCATGTTTTAGTGAGGTAGATGGTTTCTTACTAAGCGAAAGCTTATAGATACTTTCTTTTCCTTATACTGCAGATAAAGGTAAAGGAAAGATGGACTAGCGGAGGCTGGAGGACAATGCTACGAGGATGTGTGTGGGCAGGAACTTGGAATAAAAGATCTTAGGGATCTAACAAGATTTATTTATGTATTAGAACTTTCAGCAAAATTAGTTAACTGTTAGAACCTTATTATTCTACACATAGTACATTTGCATGCCATGAATTAGTGAATCATGCGTGATATCATGTTTAAAATGTTAGCTAATACATGTTAAAAATGTTTCTAGCTGTTATAGACTTGATGTGTATGAGTTGGGCACGAAATAGTGTTGAAATCGGGGTTCCGATTGGACATGCCAATCGATTGATCGATCGGATTTGATGAGTAGAAGCCCTTTGGATCGGTCAGTTGACCGATCCAGCCGCATACAGAAGTCAGTGAGCCACTGGATCGGTCTACTGACCGATCAGTGTACTCCTGGATCGGTCGGTAGACTGATCCAGCCGCATACAGAAGCGAGATGGTTTGTGGATCGGTCAGCCGACCGATCCAGGGTTTTCTCCGTGCCAGTATCAAGCTGGATCGATCACTGGATCGATCCGACATCCCAATCGATTCATGGATCGATTGAAATGCCTGATTACAGCTAGCAGGACATCCGAGAGGCATAAATTATCTTCCCTAGCATGTGTACAACTCCTAGGTACACTTAGAATATTAAGTTCAGATTTTACAGTAATCAGTTTAGTAAAATTTTAATCAATCCAGATTTCCGCAATAGTAATTTAGCACAGCATAATGTAGCGATAGGCCTCACAGCCTAGTCAGAAGAAGGCGGGTCGTTACACAACATTCCTCAATTTTTTTTCGTGTTGTGTCATGTTTCAGACTAGGATATGAAGCTTAGTAAACTTGAATTGCTTGCTGTGCCAACACAAATGGTTCATATTTATTGTACAATCTCTTATGATTTATTTCAATCCAATTATATCATGGATGCACCTTCATCCCTCTGATAGGGTCAAACCAACGACACATGAATAGAATTACTCGCATTTCTGGGCCAGGATATTCTATCTCTAAAATTTCATCCAGCAAACCATAAAAATCATTGCTTGCATCTCCATCATTGGATGACTTAACACAAACTCCACTATTCATTGTAGTTTTTCCCATTCCATAATTTTCTGTATGAAAATTATATCCATTTATGAAATAAGCTAGCCAAGTGCGTACCATTACTTTTGGACCCCATGCTAGATGGATTAGCAATTCTTGCTCAACGTTAGTTTGATTATCAAGAACCTAAATTCAAATACGACAATTATTACAAAATTCATAAGCGAAAATCAAATTTAAATTGACTACTTACATATGATTTGAACCATGGTGCAAATTCTTCTTGACATAAGCGATCAAACTCTTGTGTCGACAAATCAGAATATAAGTTTTCAAAAATCCTACGATAAAAAAAATATAACTCTAAATGTTATGACATAAAAAATATAATATATATATATATATATATACTAACTCATAAAATGTTGATACTTCTGGAGAATGCAGTAAAATATATACTAATGTAACGCCGAAAATTCTCAAAACTATTTTAGAAATATTCTATGATTTTTCTGGAATTTTAGGATATTTTTACAGAATTTTTAGAGTAGCGGAAGTAGCAAAAATAAATAGAAAACGAAAACGGCCTAAGCGGGAATTAAACCCGAGGCCTATGGTTTACGGGTAATTCTAGTAACCAGTTGAACCCAGCAGGGCCGTGCTGAAAGGAAAGGGAAACATTTATATTTAAGTGTAAGATTGGCCGAAATACCAACTTAAAATAAATAGAAAACTTGAGTGGGTTTGGTTTATTTTCTTTGGTTCGGGAATTCTCCACTGAGACCTCACCTTACACGCCGCCCCCTCTCCTTCTCCTTCTTCCTCTCGGCGCCAACCCTAGGGTTCTCTCCCTAGGGCCCTAAGAGCACCTTCCGACAACGATTCCAGCACAAGAACGTTCCCCTCCGCGAGAAGAACGCGTTGGAGCGAGGAGATTGTCGAAAAGATCGTCTCCACCGGAATTCTAGCGATTAGAGTTGTAAGAAAATTAGCGTACGAGGTAAGAACCCCTCACCTGCAGTATAAGTAGCTTCCGCGTGAATTCCATATTTTAGTTTAGTAATATGTAGACTTTCATCACAAGGATGCGAATTAGTGCATACTAAGTGTTCGAATAAATTATTTAGCACAGAAAAATGCAACTTAGGCATTTTAATAGCTTAGTAAATGCAATAGAAGCATTTAAATAGTTTAGTTAGCCTTGCCACAGCATATATAGGACTACGGTCCAATGGGTGGCACCCACAGTCGCCTCTAGGTTCAGATAACCTAGTAGAAGCAAGGTAAATTAATTAGCTATGATTCAGTATTTTATTTTCAGTAGGGATTAGATATCCATTGGGCTGGGCTCCCATAGTCGGTCCCTAGGTTTAGATAACCTAGTAAACCTTGCTAAATTCAGGATTTGCAACCCCGGGTTTAGTTAAGGATGCGCGCATAGCATGTACAGATGCGGGGCCCATTAGCAGGATGATTATGTATTTTAATCTATTATATTATAGTTTTTCAAAACTCACAAAGATCAGTTATGTCAGTTGAGTTTGAATTCAGTTCCAGACTAGTTTAATTCATGTTCAGCTCAGTTTTTCTTGTTGTTACACATGATAGTTATGGTTAGCTTTGTATGCCATGCTTTGGTGTTCATGTTCAGCTTTTATTACACATGTTTAGATGATAGTATGCCATGACTAGCTTTGATTTCTATGTATGATAACATGTCATGTTTCAGTCTAATCAGTGCACTTTCAAACAACATGGTTTAAAAGCATATTGCATCGAATGCATGTTTTAGTGAGGTAGATGATTTCTTACTAAGCGAAAGCTTATAGATACTTTCTTTTCCTTATACTGGAGATAAAGGTAAAGGAAAGGTGAACTAGCGGAGGCTGGACGTCAATGCAATGATGATGATGTGTGTGGAAGGAACCTGGAGTAGAGATCTTGGAGAAACTAGCAAACTAAAACTTTAGTTTTATATAACGTTATTTCCGTATTTTTAGTTATTTTGATGCATGAATCATGAAAGACTTGTTTAGATTGTTAGTAATCATGCTTAGAATGTCAGTTAAATGTTGTTAGTATGTTTATAGCCATGTTAGAACTCATGTGTATGAATTTGGCACGAAACAGTGCTGAAATCAGGGGTTCTGATTTGAAATCAGAAACCCAGATCGATCTACAGATCGATCAGAATTGAGTTGTGCCACTCCGATCCAGTCGCGAACAGAGAGTTAGCGTAGAGTACAGAAGCTCACTGATCGGTCAGCCGACCGATCAGTGAGCCACTGGATCGGTCTACCGACCGATCAGTGTACTCCTGGATCGGTCGGTAGACCGATCCAGCCGCATACAGAAGCAAGATAGCTTGTGGATCGGTCAGCCGACCGATCCAGAGTTTTCTCCGTGCCGGTATCAAGCTGGATCGATCACTGGATCGATCCGACAGCCCAATCGATTCATGGATCGATTGAAATGCCTGATTACAGCTAGCAGGACATCCGAGAGGCATAGATTATCTTCCCTAGCATGTGTACAACTCCTAGGTACACCTAGAATATTAAGTTCAGATTTTACAGTAATCAGTTTAGTAAAATTTTAATCAATCCAGATTTCCACAATAGTAATTTAGCACAGCATAATGTAGCGATCGGCCTCACAGCCTAGTCAGTAGAAGGCGGGTCGTTACAGAGTGGTATCAGAGCAGTTTCCATACTTCCTACACACACATCAGCATTGTACCTGCAGCTTCCAAGTAAGAATACCTCTCACTTTGTATGTTTATTGCTTTTCTGTTATAGATAACTAAAGCATGTTTTTGTTTATGATAGTAGTTAACATGATAACAATAGTTTCTCTATTATGCTTGTGTTAGTCATGTATGTCCTGCATGTCTTTAGAAATGGCACGAGGACGCCCAGCTAGAAGGGCACCAGCCACTGAGCCCCAGCATGAGGCAGGCAGTTCAGTGCCTCCCCCAGACCTTACAGCACTAGTGGCTCAGTTACAGCAGCAGCTAGCTGAACAGCAACAGGAAATAGCCACCTTAAAGGCTAGTCAGCAGAACACTCCCACTGTCACCCCGGACGTAGCGACACCAGTTGTCTTAGAGGTTCCACCAGTCCAGCCTACGGCACCAGTAGCCCCAACAGCAGGAACGCAGAGAGAAGCCTATCTGATCCAGTGGCAGAGAGTCAAGCCAGAGAATTTCTCAGGCAGCAATGAACCATGGGATGCTCAGGCATGGTTCAAAACACTGGAAAGTACGATGGAGCTTCTGGACTGGCCAGAACATGAGAAGGTGAAGTGTGCCTCCTTCTGTCTGACAGGAAATGCACGTATGTGGTGGGAGAGAATCAGAGCGAAGCGCCCAGTGAACCAGATGACATGGGCTGACTTCGAGAAGGAATTCTTTGAGGAGTTCTTTCACGTGCGGGTCACCAACCGTCACTACGACGAGTTCACTGAGTTTCGTCAGGGCAACCTATCAGTTGAGGAAGCCGTGAAGAAATTCAACAGGTTGGCTCGTCTATGCCCTGAATTAGTCAGCACAGAAAGGGAACGAATCCGGTTGATGCTCAAGATGCTGAGGCCGGAAATAGCAATGAACGTGGCGTTCATAGGCGACAAACCACGGAAGAATTAGTGAGCAGTGCTCTAATCATTGAGCATTACCGAATAGCATCAAGCGCAGAAGCAAGTCCTCTCGAAGCTAAAGGTCAAGGAGGCTCAGGCACTCAGAAACAGCAGGGCCACGGCTCCAGCAACAAGCGCAAACCAGGGAGTTACCCAAAAGGAGGGCCAGCCAGTAAGCAGCCCAGTTATCCAAAGTGTGCTACTTGTGGGAAATTCCATCCGGGAGTTTGTCGTAAGGGCACACGAGGATGCTTTGAATGCGGACAGGAAGGGCATATGGCCAAGTGTACAACCGTCTTCCTCACCACACCGATTCGGTATGATGGCGGCTAGTTACATCAGATGCAGACCGCTTTAGATGGTCCACATATCAGCCAGGCAGATTAGAAGCCCTCCAGCCACGACCAATGCGAGGATCTACTCACTCACCGGAGAGGACACAACAAATGCCTCGGCTTGTTACAGTCGATTAGTATTTTACAAAAAGTACAACTGTCTTATTCGATATTGGGGCAACCCATTCATACATATCCGTGGCATTTGTTGAGAAGTTAGCGGTACCTCCGGAGGTACTACAATTCCTACGACGTTACCCTCGGGAGAAATCATGGCGTCTACGCCGGCTCGAGCAGGTCTGGTCACTATAGCGCAGAGAGCTCTTTTGCGATCGATAGTGATTAATATGACCGACTATGACGTCATCTTCTGGATGGACTTCTTGATCAAATACGGTGCCTCCATCGAATGCGTAAACCGAAAGTCATATTCCAACCTGAAGCGGAAGACAGCGGAGAACCCAGGAGAAAGGCCAAGAAGTTTCTCTCAGCTATGAAGGCACAGAGGTTGATGGATTCAGGATGTACGGGGTTCTTAGCACACGTAGTCAGCACCAGTCGGGACAAGGACTAACAGCTAGCAGAGGTCCGAGTCGTATGTGACTACCCAGCAGTCTTCCCTGAAGAGTTACCAGGCCTAGCACCAGACAGGGAGATCGAATTTGAGATAGAGCTCATTCCCGGTACAAATCCTATCTCCAAAGCACCTTACCGCATGGCTCCAGCAGAACTGAAGGAACTTCATTAGCAACTACAAGAGCTGCTTGACAAGGGCTTCATCCGTCCTAGTCACTCACCATGGGGAGCACCTGTATTGTTCGTGAAGAAGAAAGACGGGAGCATGCGCCTGTGTATAGACTACCGGGCACTGAACCAAGTCACAATCAAGAATAGGTATCCTCTTCCCAGAATAGATGACATGTTTGATCAGTTAAAGGGAGCAGCAGTGTTCTCTAAAATAGACCTCAGATCAGGTTATCATCAGGTGAAGGTTAAAGAAGGGGACATACCCAAGACAACATTCAGGACTAGATACGGACATTACGAGTTCGTAGTCATGCCCTTTGGCATGACAAATGCTCCAGCTATTTTCATGGACCTTATGAACAGGGTATTCAGAGAATATTTAGATAGGTTCGTTATCGTGTTCATTGATGACATCCTTATCTATTCCAGAACTCAGGAAGAACACGTAGAGCACCTGAAAATAGTATTGCAGACCCTTCAGCAGAATCAGCTGTACGGCAAGTTCACCAAATGTGAATTTTGGCTAGATCAGGTGTCCTTCCTGGGTCACATCATCTCAAAGGATGGTATCATGGTAAACCCGAAGATAGAAGGCGTGAGCAACCGAAAAGACCCAAGAACGCGGTGAGATCGAGTTATTACAGGAAATTCGTAGAGGACTTCTCCAGGATAGCCTCCCCACTGACAGCTCTTACCAGAAAGAATAGAAAATTTCAGTGGACAGAGGACTGTGAGAACAGTTTCAGCGAGCTGAAAAGGAGATTGACCAGTGCACCTATTCTGACTCTACCAGAGAACGCAGATAGCTTTGACATATATAGTGATGCCTCGAAGTTGGGACTAGGAGCAGTGCTGATGCAAGATGGCAAGGTGATCGCCTATGCCTCCAGACAACTTAAGGATTATGAGAAGAACTATCCTACTCATGACCTTGAGCTTGCAGCAGTGGTGTTCGCTCTCAAGATTTGGAGACATTACTTGTATGGAGCTCAGTGCAGAGTGTATACAGATCATCAGAGTCTGAAGTACTTCTTCACTCAGAAGGATCTGAATATGCGACAGCGCAGATGGCTAGAACTGGTCAAAGACTACGACATAGATATCCTCTACCACCCAGGAAAAGCGAATAGGGTAGCAGACGCCCTCAGCAGAAAGTCCAGCGCTACCCTATTATCTCTAGCAGCCATGTCACCGCCCCTACAGAAGGAGATCTCAGATTTCGGTCTCAAGCTCATAGTCGGACAGCTCTCTACTATGACATTAGAGTCTACCTTGCTCGGTAACATCCAGACAGCTCAGGAGCAGGATCCTGAAATCAAGCAAGGTTTAGCAGAATCAGAAGGTGGAGAGTTCAGAATATCAGATAGCGGGGTGTTGTATTTTGGTGACAGGCTATGTGTTCCGGATCAGGAGGAACTACAGAGGAAAATCCTAGACGAGGCTCACAAGACTCCCTATGCGATGCATCCTAGCTCCACCAAAATGTACCAGGACATGAAGAAACGTTTTTGGTGGCCTGGGATGAAGAGAGACATCGCTCGATATGTCAGCACCTGCCTAACCTGTCAGAGGGTTAAGGCAGAACATCAGAGACCAGGGGGAGTTTTGCAGCCCATACAGATACCAGAATGAAAGTGGGAAGACATTTCTATGGATTTTATAGTGGGATTACCCAGAACCACGAATGGTTTTGATACCATATGGGTAATAGTCGACAGATTGACTAAATCAACCCACTTCTTAGCTATCAGGATATCCTACTCCATGGAACAGCTAGCTCAGTTGTATCTCAAGGAGATTGTTAGATTACATGGAGTCCCATGAACCATTATTTCATACAGAGACAGCAGGTTCACGTCACACTTCTGGGAGTGTGTACAGACAGCTTTGGGCACGAAGTTAAAGTTTAGCACAACCTTCCATCCGCAGACAGATGGACAGACGGAGCGAGTAAATCAGGTACTCGAGGATATGCTCCGAGCATGCGCCCTAGATTTCAAGGGAAGTTGGTGCAAATATCTTAGTTTAGCAGAATTTACATACAACAATAGCTATCAGGCCACTATCGGTATGACACCTTATGAGGCTCTCTATGGGCGGAGGTGTAGATCTCCAATCTGCTGGTATGAGAGTGGTGAACAGAAAGAGCTAGAACTTCAGACAGATCTAGTGGCAGATACCACAGCAGCTATACAGTAGATCCGTCAGAGGATAGAGACAGCTCAGAGCCGCCAGAAAAGCTATGTTGATATACGGCGCAGACCTTTGGAGTTTTCAGTTGGGGATTCAGTGTTCCTTAGAGTAGCTCCCATGAAGGGAGTAATGCGTTTTGGGAAGAAGGGCAAGCTAAGTCCCCGATATGTGGGACCATACCTTATCAGCAGAAGAGTGGGCAAGGTAGCATATGAGCTAGAGCTACCCCAGGGAATGTCAGCTGTCCACAATGTATTTCATGTCTCTATGCTGAAGAAGCATATCCCAGATGCCACCCAGGTGATTGAGCCCCAGTCGGTACAGATCCGCGAAGACCTCGGCTATGACAGTCGGCCTATTCAGATAATAGACCGAGCAGTTAAGAAATTGCGGAACAAGGAAGTACCATTAGTCAAAATTATTTGGCACTGTCACACAGCAGGAGAGGCAACTTGGGAGACAGAGGCCAGCATGAGACAGAAGTACTCAGAGTTATTCTAAGTTCGAGGACGAACTTTTTATAAGGTATGGGGGATTGTAACGCCCGAAAATTCTCAAAACTATTTTAGAAATATTCTATGATTTTTTTGGAATTTTAGGATATTTTTACAGAATTTTTAGAGTAGTGGAAGTAGCAAAAACAAATAGAAAATGAAAACGACCTAAGCGGGAATTGAACCCGAGACCTATGGTTTACGGTTAATTCTAGTAACCAGTTGAACCCAGCAGGGCCGTGCTGAAAAGAAAGGGAAACATTTATATTTAAGTGTAAGATTGGCCGAAATACCCACTTAAAATAAATATAAAACTTGAGTGGGTTTGGTTTATTTTCTTTGGTTCGGGAATTCTCCACCGAGACCTCACCTTACACGCCGCCCCCTCTCCTTCTCCTTCTTCCTCTCGGCGCCAACCCTAGGGTTCTCTCCCTAGGGCCCTAAGAGCACCTTCCGGCAGCGATTCCAGCACAAGAACGTTCCCCTCCGCGAGAAGAACGCGTTGGAGCGAGGAGATTGTCGAAAGGATCGTCTCCACCGGAATTCTAGCGATTAGAGTTGTAAGAAAATTAGCGTACGAGGTAAGAAACCCCTCACCTGCAGTATAAGTAGCTTCCGTGTGAATTCCATGTTTTAGTTTAGTAATATGTAGACTTTCGGCACAAGGATGCGAATTAGTGCATACTAAGTGTTCGATTAAATTATTTAACACAGAAAAATGCAACTTAGGCATTTTAATAACTCAGTAAATGCAATAGAAGCATTTAAATAGTTTAGTTAGCCTTGCCACAGCATATATGGGACTACGGTCCAATGCGTGGGCACCCACAGTCGCCTCTAGGTTCAGATAACCTAGTAGAAGCAAGGTAAATTAATTAGCTATGATTCAGTATTTTATTTTCAGTAGTGGCACTGTACAGGATTAGATATCCATTGAGCTGGGCTCCCATAGTCGGTCCCTAGGTTTAGATAACCTAGTAAACCTTGCTAAATTCGGGATTTGCAACCCCGGGTTTAGTTGAGGATGCGCGCATAGCATGTACAGTTGTCGGGCCCATTAGTAGTATGATTATGTATTTTAATCTATTATATTATAGTTTTTCAAAACTCACAAAGATCAGTTATGTCAGTTGAGTTTGAATTCAGTTCCAGACTAGTTTAATTCATGTCCAGCTCAGTTTTTCTTGTTGTTACACATGATAGTTATGGTTAGTTTTGTATGCCATGCTTTGGTGTTCATCTTCAGCTTTTATTACACATGTTTAGATGATAGTATGCCATGACTAGCTTTGATTTCTATGTATGATAACATGCCATGTTTCAGTCTAATCAGTGCACTTTCAAACAGCATGTTTTAAAAGCATATTGCATCGAATGCATGTTTTAGTGAGGTAGATGGTTTCTTACTAAGCGAAAGCTTATAGATACTTTCTTTTCCTTATACTGCAGATAAAGGTAAAGGAAAGGTGGACTAGCGGAGGCTGGAGGCCAATGCAATGATGAAGATGTGTGTGGAAGGAACCTGGAGTAGAGATCTTGGAGAAACTAGCAAACTAAAACTTTAGTTTTATATAACATTATTTCTGCATTTTTAGTTATTTTGATGCATGAATCATGAAAGACCTGTTTAGATTCTTAGTAATCATGCTTAGAATGTCAGTTAAATGTTGTTAGTATGTTTATAGCCATGTTAGAACTCATGTGTATGAATTTGGCACCAAACAGTGCTGAAATCAGGGGTTCTGATTTGAAATCAGAAACCCAGATCGATCTACAGATCGATCAGAATTGAGTTGTGCCACTGGATTGGTCAGCTGACCGATCCAGAATGCGAACAGAGAGTACAGAAGCTCACTGATCGGTCATCCGACCGATCAGTGAGCCACTGGATCGGTCTACCGACCGATCAGTGTACTCCTGGATCGGTCGGTAGACCGATCCAGCCGCATACAGAAGCAAGATAGCTTGTGGATCGGTCAGCCGACCGATCCAGAGTTTTCTCCGTGCCGGTATCAAGCTGGATTGATCACTGGATCAATCCGACAGCCCAATCGATTCATGGATCGATTGAAATGCCTGATTACAGCTAGCAGGACATCCGAGAGGCATAGATTATCTTCCCTAGCATGTGTACAACTCCTAAGTACACCTAGAATATTAAGTTCAGATTTTACAGTAATCAGTTTAGTAAAGTTTTAATCAATCCAGATTTCCGCAATAGTAATTTAGCACAGCATAATGTAGCGATCGGCCTCACAGCCTAGTCAGTAGAAGGCGGGTCGTTACAACTAACTCATAAAATGATGATACTTTTGGACAATTCAGTAAAATATATGTATGGGATGCCCACCATTCTTGACCAGTTAAATATCTCTGCTTACATGGTCCACTTGATCGACCAAGGTAGTTAAAAATTGAGAATGAGTTTAAATTTGGATCAATAAGGCCCTCATCGTTTCTTCCTGGCCTTTGCCTTTTGCTCTGAACGTGAGACTCAAAATAATATGATGCAAAAGTTGTCACTTCCTCGACAATGTATGCATTAACAATAGATGCTTCAACATGTGCCTTATTTTTGATTTTTTTTCTTCAAATGATATAAGAATCTGATTATGATAAAAACAAATTGTATTAGATATTAATATATAATTAAATTAGCAAAATTTTATGCATTCAGAGTATGGAAGTATAGAAGATAAAAAATTTACCTTTCAAAAGGATACATCCATCGAAAATGAACAGGTCCTCCAACTTTGGCCTCATACGGCAAGTGAATCAAAAAATGTTCCATGGAATAAAAAAATGAGGGTGGAAATTTCCTTTCCAAATTACACAAAATGATTGAAATGTCTCTTTCTAATTTCTCCATGTGTGATTGTCTCAAAACTGTGGAGCAAATATCATGTAGAAAAATGCTTAACTTTGTAATAGCACCCTTTACAAAATTTGGTAAGAGTTCCCTAAAGGCAATATGAATGAGTCTTTGCATGATTATATGACAGGCATGACTTTTCAAACCAATCAATTTGCATTCTTTCATATCGACACATCTTCCAAGATTAGAGACATACCCATCTGGAAATTTTAATGATTTAAATCATTCACACACAACACGTCTCTGATCTTTATTCAATGTATAAACTGTCTTTGGCTTTGGTCCCCTACTATTTTCATCGACATCAAGAGTGGATTTTTTTACAAATGAGTCATATATCTTTTCTTGCATTCAGGTTGTCTTTGGTTTTTCCGTTAATATCCATCACTGTATTTGAGAGATTATCAAAAATATTCTTCTCAATATGCATTACATCGAGATTATGATAAATCAAATGACTAAACTAATATGGCAAATCTCAAAATATACTCCGTTTAGTCCATTTATGTGTACTTTCATATTCATATGTCGTACCATGTGACTCTTCAATAACAGATGAAAAGTTAACTACTCACCACCAAATCTGTTCACCAGTTAATCTCAATGGTGGAGGGGTTCTTTTAATTTTATTCATAGTGAATTTGTAACGACCACCCTTCTTACTACTACTACTACTCTCTAAGGGTGGACGCTACTTAACTACTAACTCAACTTAACCGGTACGCTACTTAACTACGAGGAATCCCTACCGAAAAATTTCGGCAGAGTCTCCTCTGTACCGGTGACCAAATCAACAATACAAACACTATATACACAGCCACAGGCGGCTGGAACATATTTTTTTTCACAACCACACAGTAATAATGCCACGACAACTAAAAAGAAACTATTCTAGCAATAGAAAACTATAGAACTCCAACAATAGGAAATAACCCAACTAACAATGCGGAATAGACTCAATTAATCAACTTAGACAAAGGAAACAACTAATACAATCTATATCAACTTAATAACTGAAAGAAAGCTCAAAAGGAGTCTTGACAGTTTCCTTAGCAAACTCATGATCTCTCCATAGTCCTGGCATCACACACACTGTCACAGCATCTCCTTGTCGCCTTCCTTCTTATACTTTTCCTTTATCTGCAGTAGGAGGAAAATAGTATCTATAAGCTAAAAGCTTAGTGAGTGCTTTCTAACTCACAAAAACTCGATATGCATGTATATAAATAAGAACATGCTAAAACTGAATGCTAACATGTGAAGCTACTCATGCTCATAAATAGCAAAGAAATCAACGAACTGAAAAGCTAACATGTAAAGCTACTCATGCTCATAAATGGCAAAGGAATCATACTAACTAAAATACTAAACATGTAAAGCTACTAAACATGTAAAGCTAAACATGCTCATCAACTAGCAAATAAATAACATGTAAGAAACTAAACATGTAAAAGCTGCTAGCATAAAAGAAAGCTAAACTTGCTGATCTTTAAAACAAAGTGAAACTTACTTCATTTGCTCTAAGCTTAATCTTTTATTTCACTTGTTTAAAACTTATTCTTTAGTACTTCTATTCTTAAGTAAAACTTATTTTTACTTGTTCAAAAGCTTATACTTTTAATACTTCAAAATAATAATCAACTTCTCTTGGGCCCGGCATTGTACCACTTTGCGCGCATTCTTAATAAGAATCGAGGTAGCTAATCCCGAAACTACTAAGATACTTCTAGGCCTTGTGCCTAGGGGCAACTTGGAGCCCATCCCTTGGACCTTGTGTCCGGTACATGCCCTTTAAAAGTAAAATACTTATTATCTTATTTACTTCTTCTTTAAATGCCTTGGCATTTTAATAAGCATCTCGTGTGCCAAAATCCTTAAAGTCTTGACTTTGGGATCTACTTAAGGCCTTGGCCTTTTTCTTTCCTTTCTTTATCTTTCTTATTCTTTTCTAATATTTCTAAAAGAATACTTCTTTAAAAGGAACTGAAATGTTTAAGCAAATTCTAACTTTGAAAGGCTTAAACCAAAAATCTGCCCACTATGCTAATAAAATTCTGCATATTAAGCTTACTAAAATCTGCACACTTAACAACAATCTGCATTCTATAAGCTTACAAAATCTGCACTTTATACTTATAAAATCTGCACTATACTAAGCTTAATAAAATCTGCACACTTATAAAATCTGCATACTTATAAAAACAATCTCATCCTATAATCATCTCTCACATGGTTCGGTCAGATCCAATGTTAAATGATGGACCACTAGTTAGCCTCACCATATAAGGTTAACAAAAGCCATCCAATGCCAGTTACACTGTCTTCATCTCTATTAAAGAGTAGGCTCGAAAACTACAGCTCTAGCTACAGTCGACACCCCCACTCATTTCTCTATCCCTCTTAACTAATGGAGATAATTTCACTAATTCCTAGCACGTACTTTGAGCCATCTACTTTAGAACTTCTGAACACATATCTGATAACAACAATCCTTTATTTAGTATCACATCACCGGCATCTACTATCAGTGTCATGCTTGCAAGGGCCCTCTCGCACTCATAAAAGACATTGGGTAGGACCATATTGCTTCATCATTATCACTTTCCCCCTATAAACCTGAATTAAACAGTAAGCTCAAAAGATACAATTCGTGCCCCTTTCACAGCACATATTATGGCAAAGAAAGCCTAAACTCAAATACTATACATATATATGTATCAATTCTGCTCAACATAGTAACAAAGAACCTAAATCCCTTCAAGCTTCTGATTATTTAATCATGCTACTATAGATGAAGACTAGCAACTCGATCCTGCTCACGGCAGTAACATGGAACATGGAATCCAAAAATGGTATGCTAAATATAAGTTATATTCCTAGCAACTCAATTCTGTACCCTATGTTCCGATTCTGTGAACACAAATTCCACTTCAAGGAAACCATGAGAACATCAAGATCGAAACCTTTCATCCAATTCAAGAATTTCTCACGGCAGCAACTCAAGAAAAACAAACCACATGCTAAGCAACAAAACTATCTCCTTTCTTTGAGATTCTCGGCAGCAACTTCAACAGAAGGCAAAACTTCGGGAACAAAGAAAGGAATCAAGGAATAAACCTAGGAGCTCCGGAATCAAAGAAGGAAACAAGAATCCGAAAGCAAAGCAAAGAAGAAAAACGAAATCGCGGAACTACTCCTACTGCAGGTGAGTAGCAACTCACCTCGCTGTTCTTGGACTTACAACCAAAGAAGATGGCTGCTAGGGTTCGGAGAACTCAAGCTTTCGGCCTCTGCTTCGTGCTTATGGCTTCTCCTCAACGAGAGGATCTCGACGGTGTGAAAATCACGTGGAAACACCCCTTGGCCGGCGCCGGAGACGATGCCCTAGCCTCGTCTCTGGTTTCGCTCGGGAAAAGCCGCCGTCGCGAGAGAGGAGAAGGGGAGAAGAATTTTGAGAGAAAATGTTTTGGTTTTCCAAAAAAAATCCAAAACCTAATTCCCTTTCTTATAACTAGGTTTTCTATTACTAACTATACTTTAAATATAACCCGTTCTTTCCTTAATTAACAAAACTCGCTGGCACAGCTGGTTAACCGGCTTTTAACCGAAGCCACAGATCGCAGCTTCGATCCCTCAGCCGCGCTCTTCATTTTTGAATTTATTCCCTAATCATTAACTATGCTATAAACTTAATTCTCACCATATAAGGTTAACAAAACCGTGTAGCTCAGCTGGTTGGGCCGGTTTTGCTTGGGTCAGTCCGAGGAGCTGGGTTCGAAACCTAGCTTCTACAACTCTTTTTTTTTAAAACTTTCTCCTCTCGGTAAAAATACTAAACGGACTCCAAAAATTACATAAAAATACTCTAAAAATTTCTAAAAATCTCTAAAATATTTTAAAAGCATTTCCAAATATTTTTATGGACTTTTAGAACTTGAAATAGGGAAAATTGGGTCGTTACAGAATTCATCTTTATTTCTTCTGAAAATATGATTTGGTGGTAAAAATTGTCTATGACAATCAAAATAACTCAGGGTTTTTCCATGTTTCAATCGGATTGACTTCGATCTCTCCATACAATTTGGGCATCCTAATCTCCCAGCGGTACTCTAACCCGATAGCATACCTGTAGCACCCCACCCTCCTCCCTACTAGTCTGTGAGGGTGGAGCGCTATTGGACTATTAACTTATCTTAACTAATGTTGCTCACATGTAAATATCAGTACTTAAATTTTTCAAAAACCCAAGAGATACAATTAGTGGTAGCTGCAAACATATATGACTCATCTATACATACTACTCAAGCATATGTTCACAACTAAAACTATACATCAATCTGAACATGCTAGAAACTATATATATAAATCTAAACTTGCATGCAACAATAATACAACTCAAATAATGGAACTAATGACACAGTAATTAAAAGGAAGAGTTCTAAAACATAAAATATTCAATAAGCAAATCCAGCAACATGAAAGAATAGTTCCAACATTCTGAATACAAAATCTTAATGAATTTCTAAACTAAGTCCCAAGGCTTCCATAGTCTAAACATCACACATCCATCCACACTTCCTTGTCGCCTTCCTTCGCTATAGCTTTTCCTTTCCCTTATCTGCAGTAAGAGGAAAATGCAACTATAAGGAAAATGCTTAGTAAGTGCTATCTAGCTCACAAAACTCGAATATGCATGTAAACTGGAAGAAAACTAAAAACTGAATACTTAAAAGAAATACTACTCATGCTCATCTAATAACAAATAATAATAAGAAAGTTCTAACAACATGCTAGCATAAAAGGAAACTAAACCTGCTGATTTTAAACTTATGTGAAGCTTATTTCACTTGTTTAAAATTTATACTTTTATATTTCAAAATAATAATCTTTTGGGCCCAGGCTTAGTACCATTGCGCGCTCCCTAATAGCAACTGGGGTAGCGAGCCACCAGTCCTACGAGGGTAAAGACCTTCGTCTTACCAGGGCCAAAACCTCAGAATTGGTCACCTGAATTTGTTTAACGACAACCTCGGAAGTCGGGTACTAGCCTCTTCAAGTAAAATACTTCTTACTTATTAATACTTCTAATAATTGAATGCCTTGTACAAAACTGCAATACTTAAACAATTCTAAAACTGTAATACTTAACAAAATCTGCACTATGATACTTAACAAAATCTGCACAGTAAGCTTAACAAAATTTACACTATAATATTTAACAAAATCTGCACTGTAAGCTTAACAAAATCTGCACTATAACACTTAACAAAATCTGCACTGTAAGCTTAACAAGATCTACACTATAAGCTTAACCAAAACTCTGAGCTGCACATCAAATTATGCTTCTAATGATCTAACTGGATCTTTGCACAAATAAACTTATTCATACCCATTGCAACACAAACCGAAAACCAACCATCCTTTTGTTCAGTGCTGTAACGCCCCGCCCCTTCCTGCTCTAGCTGACGGGGGTTACTTATCCTTACTTCTAAAAACACAGCGGAAGTCTTATCTATAGCATATATATATATATATATATATATATATATATATATATATATATATATATATATATATATATATATATATATTTCTTTCCTTTAAACCTTTCTTTTTCTTCAACACATCATCATCAACTACCTATCATATGAGTCACATAACATGCTTAACATAAACTTAGACCATGATACTAAAGAGCATGATGAAGTGTCATAGAGTTATAAAGGAAAACAACATGAACATAATTCTTTATTAATTAAAAGCAGGTTTTTCCTCTTTAGCCAAGTCACTACTACATACGTCCTTCTTGCCCCCTCCTTCTGCTCCCTTAGTACATCGATTCTTTGCCCTTATCTATGGTACAAGGAAAGTAAGCTGTGAGCACTCAAGGCTCAGTAAGATCCTTTCCTACTCACAAAAACCGTATAGCATAAATAAAGCTTCAATGCATAAAGCATAAAGATAACTCATCATATCATGTATAGAAGCATCATATCATAACAAAATCATATGGTATCATGGCATATCCTCATAAAGTCATAAAGTGCATTCTAGCATAACATGATCATGATCATAACATATCAAAACATAATCATAAGGTTCATCCTAACATAACATAACATAATCATAGGCATCATGGTATATCGTAACATAATCATAATGTGTTATGCAAGATGACTTTTAAAAACATGATTCATGCAATAATATATATATATATATATATATATATGCAACATGTCCTTTGAAAACTTATTTCATACGTACTTAAACATAATCATAACATGGTTAGGGCCCTGGCTTGTACCACTTACATAAATGCGCGCGTCCTATGTAGGTCCAAGGTAGCAAGTCTTGAACCTTACAAGGCATACATACTAGGCCCGTTTCTTAGTCCATCGACCTAGGGGCACTTAGGAGCCCATCTCTAACGAAGCCCGTTTCTTAGTCCATCGACCCCGGGGCGCTTATGGAGCCCACCCTTGGTACAAGCCATACATAAAGTAAAATAGCATGTCTTACATATCATGGTTCTTATCATTTCTTGCACATCGTATCTCTTATCATATCATACCATATAGAATTTTGGGCACACAGCTCATCATAATGGTATGTAAAGATTTGGGCACATAGCACATCATATATTTTATGCATAAATTGGGCACACAGCTCATCACATATATCATGCATAAATTGGCACATAACTCATCATAAATAATACGCACCATAGCATAAGGGTTTTTATCATGTATAGATCATAAGTGTGCATAATTAAACATAGAAGCATAGAAATCTCATAATCATGGCATATAATATACATGGAAAACATAATTAGGTTTCTAACCCTAATGTCTTATAGTGGCCGAACCATATAGATTGGGTTTTTGGAAAAAACTCCATACCAACATGTGAACCCTAAGTAAGCATCATTTCTTATACCATAAGAAACACCATGAGCAAGTTTAGGTAGAGTTCTAGGATTCTTAAGCTTACAACTTATCATGGCCGAAACTTGTCAAGCATACATTGGGTTAAAAACTATCATTCAAGCTTGTGAACCTTAAACAACTTTCATCGCAAATATTTCAAGAAACAACATGAGCATAGTTGAGTTAGGTTCTAACTTTCCTAAGCCCTTGATCATGATGTGGTCGAATGTTATAGGACTTAAAACTAAGGTTCAAGTGTCCTAAAAGCATGAGAACCTTAAACAACTTTCATAGCAAATATTTCAAGAAATAACATGAGCATAGTTGAGTTAGGTTCTAAGTTTCCTAAGCCCTTGAACATGAAGTGTCCGAAACTTGTAGGGCTTAAAACTAGGGTTCAAGTGTCCTAAAAGCATGAGAACCTTAAACAACTTTCATAGCAAATATTTCAAGAAACAACATGAGCATAGTTGAGTTAGGTTCTAAGTTTCCTAAGCCCTTGATCATGATGTGGCCATATGTTATAGGACTTAAAACTAAGGTTCAAGTGTCCTAAAAGCATGAGAACCTTAAACAACTTTCATAGCAAATATTTCAAGAAATAACATGAGCATAGTTGAGTTAGGTTCTAAGTTTCCTAAGCCCTTGAACATGATGTGGCCGAATGTTATAGGACTTAAAACTAAGGTTCAAGTGTCCTAAAAGCATGAGAACCTTAAACAACTTTCATAGCAAATATTTCAAGGAATAACATGAGCATAGTTGAGTTAGGTTCTAAGTTTCCTAAGCCCTTGAACATGATGTGGCCGAATGTTATAGAGCATGTAATTTAATTTCCATGCAACAACAAACATAAGAACATTAAGTTAGTTTCATAACATTTCATCAAGGAGGTCATGAGTGTTGGTGCGGGAAGCATCCGACGATCGAACCTAAGTTTTGATTATCGCAAAGGATTCAAAGTTAAGGTGCTTTGTTATCTGACAGCTTTTGCTGAGTGTTTCAGGAAAGTCCTAACTGCGGTTAGGCAAGGTAAAACCCTAGGGGGTGGTAACCCTAGGTCATAGGGGGTGGTAACCCTATGCGGAAAGTCTTGGCAGGTCGATGGCTTCAGGCAAAAGTCCTAGGGGGTGGTAACCCTAGGTGGAAAGTCCTGGTGTCGCGAACCAGGTGAAAGTCTGAACTGGCCGGTGAAGCGGATGTTCAGCAGAAAGTCCGGGAGCATCGAGTGCCGAGCAAAAGTCCAGTCGATCTGGAGGATCGTACTGGCAACAGGTAAAATCTCCTGAGAGGAGTAGGTGAGGACGCGTTCCCCGTAGAGGGAACAGTAGGCGTCGGGTCGACCTAGGGTTTCCGGTTGGAAACCCGAAGTCAGACACTGTCATAATTTCATATTCAGACTGTTATGTTGTGTTAACTGTGTGTTGCAGGTATCTTTGGGTTAGCATACTTGCAGGTACCGAAAACACAAAGAAGGACTCGGATGAACAGTGTCCGAGGCGCCTCCATGGAGCTTGGGCGCCTCGGGTGCTAGCCAAAGACAGCTGTCCAGAAATGCTGGAGGCGCCTTGAAGAGATCAAGGCGCCTTGGAGCTGAGGTTGAAGGCGCCTTGGATGGTGAAGGCGCCTTAAAGAGGATAAGCGCAGAAGGAGTCTGCGCTGATCCACGCGGGTGACTTGCTGAGTTTAAGGCGCCTTGGAGCGGTTTTAAGGCGCCTTGAGCACTGTTTAACATAACTTCCAAGCAATCCTTGTGCTGCGTCTGCTCATTCAACGACCCTAAAGTACTGTTACAAGTCCACGACGACCAAGAGCTTCGAGATTACGATTCTATCGTCGGTATACTTGTTTTTAATTATTGTACTAATTGTAAATCTTGTACTCCTTTTCGTACTTATAAGTGTTGCCCCGAAGCGATCAAGGATCGCGGGCCTTGAGTAGGAGTCGACCTAGGCTCGAACAAGTAAAACTACTTGTGTTCTTTACTGATTGCGTTCGTTACTTCCGCTGCGTAAATTTACTTTGATAGTTTCGATATCCGATCGATAATAGCCAGCGCTATTCACCCCCTCTAGCGCATCTCGATCCAACAATTGGTATCGAGCGGGTCGTTTTGAATTGGTGCAACCACCTTTCAAAACAAATTTTTCGCATTTTTTTTTTCTGAGTCGAATTAGAATTTAGCCTTATAGCTATATTCTAATTTTTGCTTCCTCGAATCGACTTTTGCTCAAGTAGGTGCAACACCACTCGAGTTCATTTTATTATCCTTTACTTCAAGCATTACTAATCCAAGACTCGGTCTTGGAATAGATTTTGTTGTTTTGTTCTTTTAGATCTAAAATGGCCCAACAAGAAGGATATAGCACCGTTAGTCCCCACTATTTTCCGGAGAAGACTTGGTATTGAAGAGGCGAATGGAGATATATCTGAAGATCGATTCGATACGGATGATCATCAAAGCAGAATGGGCCAACTGGTACCGACTACACACCCGTGAAAATTGGGAGCCAGATTTATCAAAAGGTGGAAGCTGATGCAAAAGCCACCTGCACCATCCAATGTGGTCTTACCAAAGAAGAGCTCAAGAGTCGGTCCATTCTCCTCCGCAAAAGAACTCGGGAAAAGCTCATCGAACTCCACGAAGCCACCGACGACACCAAGGTAAGTAAAAGAGATCTTTACTTAATAAATTATATAATCTAAAATGCAGGAAGGCGAAACGGGGAGTTCTCTTCACGCGAGAATACAAGACATCCTTAACTCTCTTCACGGAATTGGCCAGAAGATAGAAAATCGGGACGTAATAAGGTATGCCCTAAACTCGTTTCCAAGGAATACATTGTGGGCATCAATGGTAGATGCCTACAAAGTTTCCAAGGATTTATCTTCTTTAAAACTAGATGAACTTTTTAGTGAATTTGAACTTCATGAGCAGACTAATGCACAGCCTACCGAGAAAGGTATTGCGTTGGTTGCAGGTACAAGCCGAACCCGGGAACCGAGACCTCGACGGAGAACCGAACCAGCATCGGAAGCTGAACCAGACTCTGATGATGAAGAAGGTGACATTACAACCGAGCTGGTAAATCTCGTGAAGAAGCTCTACAAGACGAAAGGATTCGACAAAAGAGATCTAAAGAAGGCAGTGAAATCAAAGGAAGGCCCACAAAATACAAAGATGAAGTTTGAAGTTACATGCTACGGGTGTAACCAAAAAGGGCACATCAAAACCAACTGCCCTAACCTGAAGGAGATCAAAAAGCAAAGAAGGAAAAAGGTCCTTAAGGCAACATGGGACGAGTCTTCATCAGAGGAGGACGACGACGAGCTCGAACAAACGAGTCTACTCGCATTAATGGCCCGGGACCAAGTCGTCGAATCCGGATGCGAGAGCGAGTCTGAGGCAGAGTCCGAGCAAAGCCACGGATCCGTATCTGTTTCCGAAGGACCAGACCCCGCTGTAAGTATCTCCCGGTTGAACATTTTAGTTAGCTATTTATTGCGCAAATTAGCTAAGTCAAACCTAAAAGTTAAGTCACTTCTAAAGGAAGTAAGTGTCCTTAAAGAAGTGGCTGACACCAAACCCTTACCTGACCAGAGTCAGACTGAATTTCCAACTCAAGTTCAAAAACTTGAGGAAGAAAATTCAAGTTTAACAAATAAGGTTAAAGATTTAGAAAATACCTTAGAACGGTTTACTTTGGGCTCCAAGAATTTGGACTTGATTCTTGGGACACAAAGAGCCGTCTACAACAGAACTGGGTTGGGATACAAAAGTAAATATAGATCTTATTTATCACTAATAAACAAACAAAGTATTAAATCAGTCCAAGCATGGGTCTCCAAGTCTAACTTGGTCAATCAAGTTGGACTTGGCCAATACTGGGTTCCGAAGGATCAAATATACTACCTCGATAGACCATATCGAGGCCATGATCCAGGGGGAGCAAAAAGAAAAATAATCCTAAAAATTTAAAATTCTAAATTCAAAATTAAAAATTAAATTCGAAATTGAAATTCAAAATTCGAAATTAAAAATTAAATTCGAAATTAAAAATTAAATTCGAAATTGAAATTAAAGTTAAATTCAAGATTCGAAATTGAAATTAAATTATGAATTCAAAACTCAAAAATAAAATTAAGTTAAAATTCAAAATTCGAAATTAAAATTAAAAATTAAATTCAAAATTCGAAATTGAAATTAAAAATTAAATTCAAAATTCAAAATTCGAAATTGAAATTAAAAATTAAAATTCAAAATTCGAAATTAAAATTAAAAATTAAATTCAAGATTCGAAATTGAAATTCAAAATTAAATTATAAATTCAAAACTCAAAATTAAAATCAAACTTCAAAATTAAGTTAAAAAATTCAAGATTTGAAATTAAAATAAAGATGGAGGATCCAGACTCGCTGGCACCCCCAACTAAACTACCCGGGAGGGTAACTGAACCTAATCTACCCGAAATGGGTAAAACAAGAGTAGATTACCCGGCAGGGTAATTAAGGTTAGATTAAAACGGACTAAGGTTAACTTGAACCACAGTACTGGTGAAGTTTTTGGATGATAGTACGTTAGGGAAGCTTGGGCATCGCATGTCTAGGAAGATATGGCTTCGACCTGGTGCATTTGGCCAAGTGGAACTGACCGAAGCTACCCTTAAATGGATCCTAACTAGTTAGACCAAGGTTTAGTACTAAGTTCAATGGGTAGGACTATTTGGAAAACCTCGAAGGCATGGTTACTTTAATGAGTTCCTTGTGACTCACCATAGCCCAGAAGTTTATCCAAAGAATGCTTACTTGTTGAACCCAAAGCTAAACCTGAATCTAACACAAAGTTAACCCAAACCTTAAAATTGAATTATAAATCATCTCACATCAATCATAGGTTTCCCTGATTGAAAATTTAGATCGGGTGAGATGACTAAGTAATAACATTCATTTGAAAATCATTTTCAAAATCAATTTTAAAAATCATTTTCAAAATCAATTTTAAAAATCAATTTTCAAAATCAATTTTAAAAATCAATTTCAAAATCAATTTTAAAACTCAATTTTAAAAATCAATTTTAAAACTCAATTTTAAAAATCAATTTTAAAACTCAATTTTCAAAATCAATTTTAAAACTCAATTTTCAAAATCAATTTTAAACTCAATTTTCAAAATCAATTTTAAAACTCAATTTCAAAATCAATTTTAAAACTCAATTTTCAAAATCAATTTTAAAACTCAATTTCAAAATCAATCTTAAAACTCAAATTTCAAAATCAATCTTAAAACTCAATTTTCAAAAATTTCAAAACCTCTTCAAAATTAAATTTAAATAAAAAAAAAAAAAATCGGGTGGAGCTTATCAGAGGCGCCTCCCATCAAAAGGAGGCGCCTTAGCAAGCGGCGGGAAAATTCCCGCTGCTTCGTCTTAAGGCGCCTCGGATCAACCCGAGGCGCCTCCAACTTATATAAGGCGCCTTAAACCTTGGTTTAAGGCGCCTTCAACACTTTATATCAAAACGAACAGAAGCCTTTCTGTTCGTTTTCTGTCGACGCCAAGCACGCGTTACTCGTGCGGTTTCCTCCCAACTAAGGCGCCCTCAACCGGTTTTTTTTCCCTCTCTACGTGACAATGCCTCCTAGGTATAATCCTAATCCCTTCCGATCAAGTTTTACTTAGAACTTTTGCTTATTTCTGTCAATTTTTGGTAAAATCGTTCAAAATAGGAAACGCCGACATGTTGATCTTAATCCAGCTAGAATTCCATCAGCAGATATCAGATTCCTGACTATAGAACTACCTCCTGCATATGTTCCATTATTGCCCTGTGTCATCGGTTTGACATCGATATTGCCCTGCATATGTTCCAGAACATTATCTGTGCATCTGGGACAGTCACCTCCAAGATAGTCCACATGCCCTATTGTCATATTCTGACACACTTCTTTTCAACGATAGAGGGTATAGATGTGACCAGAGGAACAGTCATTCCTCTTACTATATATGATGAGCTAGGATCCCGTAGTTGTAGACTAGCCAGTGCCGATATCACAGCTGATGGAGTTCTAGCGTGGATAGGACGACCACAGCAGGCAGCAGCCCCTATCGCTCCAGCAGCAGATGATTTACCAGGCGAGGGAGAGGAGTGGGCTGATTTCTTAGCTGAGGATCTTTTCGCGGATCCCTCCCCGTCTGCCAGACCATCCACCTCAGCTGGACCTTCGACCTCTTCCTCACTCTCCGTCGAGGACAGACTAGCTCGACTCGAGGTTGAGTCCATCCAGACACGGCGGATAGTTCTCTCTATTCGATCCGAGATGGCTGCCGGATTTACGTCCCTTCGTGACGAGATACGACGGCTAGGTCAGCCAGCACCTGAGTAGCCCCATGATCCTCCAGCTAGCTCTCCTCGAGCAGATGATCCTGCTAGTTGATATGACTTTGTTATGCATTATTCTGTGGATTGTTGTCTCACTTGGTTAGACTTCCTTATTCTGTGGATGTACTTATTTGCATGCTTATTCAGTTTCACAAAATCTGAGTTCACTTATCATTTATTTTTAAAATTCTAGGAAAATACTTATTTCAAAATTCCAATTTCTTAGAAGTTTCAAAAATTCTGGATTTAAATTAGGCTTTCCCCTAGATATCATGGACCCCTAGATTAAAGCCAGAGCATCTCACAATCACCTAGGTATACCTTGCTTGTGTTTTGAAAAACTTAGAAAGGCGTAAGATGCATAGGGTATTGCCTGGACTCAAGAATGCTTATATCTGTGCATCAATATGAGCCTGGGCGTTAAATAGGCAATAAACATTAATCAAGTTAAGTTCTCCAGCTCTAGTCAAGTCTACCTGGATCAAATTAACTCAACTTGACTAACCATGTGAAAGCTACTGCCCTCTAGGCAATCAGCAAGTAGCTAAAGGTTAGACAATTGGGAAAAGTGTGTTTTCAATTTGTTTTAAAGTTCTAATCAAATTACTTTACCTGATCATTTTAAGGCTCTGATACTTAAACTCAATAATTTAATTTGACTCATACTTGGACTAGAAAACAAACTACTGCTACTCCCTCTTTCCTTCTTCAAAATGGGTATTCAAAACTTAATTACAGTTTTTCAGAAAACTTATCTATGTAGTGAATATTCAATTATTTTCAAATCTAGTCAACTTTTTTGTAACGGTTTAAAAGTTTTTAAGTGACTTCATATTTTATAACTTCTAAACAATTCCTTTTATTGAAAATTCAAATACTCCTATTTTCAAACCTAGTTAATGTCAAGACTATTTTAACTAGACTTAGTTATACTGTACTCTAAACTTAGCTATTTTTGCAAAATATCTTCTCAAGATAAATCATTTCAAAGCTAAATATATAACTAAGTACCTTCATATTTGGCAAATTCCAAAATTCAAAAAGCTAAGTCGTTTTGTCAAAAAGAAAATTTATTTTTTTCTTTGAAAACTTTCCTTCAGAAAAATACAAATCTACTCTCAAACTGGTTTATTTTTGATGTATGGCAAAGGGGGAGAGTAGGTAAATTAAAAGTTAAAGGAAAATTCAAATTATTTAATAAAAGGCGGGTTTTTATTAAGGGGGAGTCTAATATTACCAAGGTAAAAAGTTTCCAGCTTAACTGTTATTTCATTTGAAGTTTATTTAAGCCTGGTTAACGTTATGCAGTTATTACATATATTCAGTTATTACAAATGTTTTTTTTAACTTTGAATTACGTATTGCCATAATCAAAAAGGGGGAGATTGTTGGTGCGGGAAGCATCCGACGATCGAACCTAAGTTTTGATTATGGCAAAGGATTCAAAGTTAAGGTGCTTTGTTATCTGACAGCTTTTGCTGAGTGTTTCAGAAAGTCCTAAGCGGTAAGGCAGGTAAAACCCTAGGGGTGGTAACCCTAGGTCATAGGGGTGGTAACCCTATCGGAAAGTCTTGGCGGTCGATGGCTTCAGGCAAAAGTCCTGGGGTGGTAACCCTAGGTGGAAAGTCCAGTGTCAGAACCGGTGAAAGTCTGGCCCAGGTGAGCGGATGTTAGAAAGTCGGGAGCATCAGTCGAGCAAAGTCCGGTCGATCTGGAGGATCGTCGGCAATAAAATCTCTGAGAGGAGTAGGTGAGGGCGCGTTCCTAGAGGGAACAGTGGCGTCGGGTCGACCTAGGGTTTCGATAGGAAATCCGAATCCGGAGACTATCATAATTTCATATTCATACTATTATGTTGTGTTAACTTTATGTTGCGGTATCTTTGGATTAACATACTTGCGGTACCAAAACACAAAGAAGACTCGGATGAACAGTGTCGAGGCGCCTCCATGGAGCTTGGGCGCCTCGGGTGCGAGAAAAGACTGGAGGCGCCTTGAATGGAGATCAAGGCGCCTTGAGCCGAGGTTGAAGGCGCCTTGGATAGGTTGGAGGCGCCTTGAAGACCAGTTCAGGCTTGATCCATGCGGGTGACTCGGCTCGTTCAAGGCGCCTTGGTGAGCATGTAAGGCGCCTTGAACCCCTTTATAAGGGGTCTCGACCAGCGGCTTCCAAAAAGCAACTTTCAAGTGATCTTACTGCTACAAGCTGTTACAAGTCCACGACGACCAGGAGCTTCGAGATTACGATTCTGTCGTCGGTATACTTGTTTTTAATTACTGTACTAATTGTAAATCTTGTACTCCTTTTTCGTACTTATAAGTGTTGCCCACCGAAAGCGATCAAGGATCGCGGGCCTTCGAGTAGGAGTCGACCTAGGCTCCGAACGAAGTAAAACTACTTGTGTTCTTCTGTGATTGCGTTCGTTACTTCCGCTGCGTAAATTTACTTTGATAGTTTTACGATTCCGATAATCGAACGAATAGCCGCGAGCGCTATTCACCCCCCCTCTAGCGCGTCTCGATCCAACAATGAGCATCTTAGACTTGTTTTAAATTCTCCTAAGCTTCAAAACTAAACATGGCCGAACCTTCATGGACATGAAATAGAGTTCAACTTAACATACAATCATGGGCATATCATAATAGTTTCATATCTTATCTTAGGGAGATCATTGCATGCTTAGTTTTAAATTAAAGCTCTCCTAGGCCCTTAGTTCTACCATGGCCGAATACTCTGTTGGATCGAGACGCGCTAGAGGGGGGGGGGGGAGAATAGCGCTCGCGGCTATTTTTAACGTATCGGAATCGTAAAACTATCAAAGTGAATATACGCAGCGGAAAGTAAACAAACACACAGAAAGACACGAAGTTTTACTTCGTTCGGAGCCTAGGTCGACTCCTACTCGAAGGCCCGCGATCCTTGATCGCTTTCGGTGGGCAACACTTATAAGTACGTAAAAGAGTACAAGGTTTACAATTAGTACAGTAATTGAAAACAAGTATACCGACGACAGAATCGTAATCTCGAAGCTCCTGGTCATCGTGGACTCGTAACAGCACTTCAGGGTCGTTGATTGAGCAGCACGCAGCACAAGGATCGCTTTGAAGAAAGTTATTAGAAGGCGCTGGATGCTTATGGCTTCCAGCTTAACTGTTCACCAAGGCGCCTTGGTTGAGCCGAGTCACCCGCGTGGATCACGGACCTGGTCGAACTCTATCTGTTCAAGGCCAGCCTATCCAAGGCGCCTTCAACCTCTCGGTCAAGGCGCCTTGAGCTCCATTCAAGGCGCCTCCAATCTGCTGCGCTTTGCACCCGAGGCGCCTCAAGATCCATGAGGGCGCCTCTGTTCATCCAAGTTGTAACTTGCTCCTTTGTTCTTGCAAAATGTGTTGTCCCAAACACATACCCTGCAAAACAAAGTTAGCACGGAAACATAATGAATGATAATAATAAAAGATTTGACCATTCGAACTATCCGGGTTTGACTTCGGTTTCAACCGAAACCCTAGGTCGACCGACGCCATCGCTCTCTACGGGAACGCGTCTCACCTACTCCACTGTGAGATTTACTGTTGCGATGCGATCCTCGATCGGGACTTTGCTCGCACTCGATGCTCCCGACTTTCTGAACATCCGCCGCCGGCGGACTTTCACCGGTTCATGACACTGTTTCCACCTAGGGTTACCACCCCTAGGACTTTGCCTGAAGCTACTAGACTTTCCGCATAGGGTTACCACCCCCTATGACCTAGGGTTACCACCCCCTAGGGTTTTACCTTGCCTAACCGCAGTTAGGACTTTCCTGAAACACTCAGCAACAGCTGTTAGATAACAAAGCACCTTAACTTTGAATCCTTTGCCATTATCAAAACTTAGGTTCGATCGTCGGATGCTTCCCGCAACAACAATCTCCCCCTTTTTGATTATGGCAACACGTAATTCAAAGTTAAGAAAAACAACATATGTAATAACTGTATAAAGTTAACCAAGCTTAAGTAAATGAACTTCAAATGCAATAACAGTTAAGCTGGAAACTTTTAACTTTGTAATATTAGACTCCCCCTTAATAAAAGCCCTCCTTTCATTAAATACTTGAATTTAACTTTACTTTACCTACTCTCTGCTTTGAATTTTCCTTTAACTTTAATTTACCTACTCTCCCCCTTTGCTATATATCAAAAATAAACCAGTTTGAGAGTAGATTTGTATTTTCTGAAGGAAAATTTTCAAAAGAGGGAAAAAGAACAATTTTCTTCTTAGCAAAAACGACTTAGCTTTTTGAGTTTTGGAATTTGCCAAATTTGAAAATACTTAGCTATATATTCAGCTTCAGACTGATTTGTATTGAGAAAATATTTTGCCAAATAGCTAAGTTTAGAGTACAATCTAACTAAGTCTAGTTCAAATAGTCTTAAAATTAATTAAGTTTGAAAATATGAGCATTTGAATTTTCAATAAAAGGATTTGTTTAGAAGTTATAAAATATGAGGTCAATTGAATGAAAATATGAGGTCACTTAAAAAAAATAACTTTAACACGTTATAAAAAGTTTACTAGATTTGAAACTATTTGAATACTCAATTACATGGACAAGTTTTTTGAAAAAACTGTAATTAAGTTTTGAATACTCATTTTGAAGAAACTTTGATATTAAAAAATATTTAGTTTTAGGACAGAGGGAGTAGCAGTAGTTTGTTTTCTAGTCCAAGCATGAGTCAAATTAAATTATTGAGTTTAATTTGATTAAGTATCAGAGCCTTTAAAATAATCAGGTAAAGTAATTGGATTAGAACCTTAAAGTACAATCATGCTTAAACAACAAATTGAAACACACTTTTCCCAATTGTCTAACCTTTAGCTACTTGCTGATTGCCTAGAGGGCAGTAGCTTTCACATGGTTAGTCAAATTAAGTCCATTTGGTCCAGTTAGAGTTGGCTAGAGCTGGAAGACTTGACTTGATTATTATTTATGATGTATTTAATGCCCAGACTCATATTGATGCACAAATATAAGCATTCCTGAGTCCAGGCTGTACCCTATGCATCTCACGCCTTTCTAAGTTTTTCAAACACAAGCAAGGTAGACCTAGGTGTTTGTGAGATGCTCTGGCTTTAATCTAGGGGAACATGATTTCTAGGGGTAAACTTAGGCTAGATCCAAATGTTGAAAATTCTAAGAAATTGGAATTTTGAAATAAGTATTTTCCTAGAAATTTAAAAGCAAATGATAACCAAACATTGTCTATTCTACCCAACACATTCCTATTTGTCTTCTAAGTGAGCTAAACTCAAGTTCAGGTAAGGGTTTTGTGAAGATGTCAGCTAGATTTGATTTTGACTCAACATAGTTGAGTATAATATCACCCTTAGCTACATGATCCCTTACAAAATGGTGCTTCACTTCTATATGTTTAGTCCTTGAGTGATGAATTGGGTTTTTTGTTAAATTTATGGAACTTATATTATCAATTGAGATTTGTGTGTTATGATAGTTCAGTTGATAGTCTTTAAGAGTGTGCATCATCCAAAGCAATTGAGATGTGCATTCACCTAAGGCTATATATTCAGCTTCAGTGGTAGATAGAGCAACATAATGTTGCTTTCTACTTGACCAACTTGCTAGGCATTGTCCTAGAAATTGACAACTACCACTTGTGCTTTTTCTATCTAACTTGCATCCGGCGTAATCCGAGTCAGAATAGCCAAGAAGGTCAAAGGTGCAAGTTCTAGGGTACCAGAGTCCTATATTTAGAGTATCTTTAATGTACCTAAGTATTCTTTTAACATAGGTTAAATGTGACTCTTTTGCACAAGATTGGTATCTTGCGCACATTCCAACCGCAAATAATATGTCGGGTCGGCTTGCAGTTAGGTAAAGCAAGCTTCCTATGGCACTCCTATAGTACTTTGGATCTACTGGTTTTCCTTCAGGGTCAGAGTCTATGTTAATGTTGGTGGCCATTGGAGTATTTATTATTTTTGAATTTTCCATGCAGAATTTTTTAATTAATTCCTTTGCATATTTAGTTTGATAAATGTATATACCATCTTTAGTTTGTTTTATTTGTAAGCCTAAGAAAAAATTAAGTTCACCAACCATACTCATTTCAAATTCATTTTCCATTAATCTAATAAATTCTTTTAAAAATTTAGAGTTAGTTGATCCAAATATTATATCATCAACATAGATTTGAGCTATGAAGATGTCTTTTTCTACAGTTTTTACAAACAGAGTTGGATCTATTTGACCTTGGTTGAAACCTTTGGATATTAAGTGATTTGATAATCGTTCATACCATGCCCCAGGGGCTTGTTTAAGTCCGTACAAGGTCTTTTTTAACTTAAATACATGATTAGGATATCCTAAGTCCTCAAATCCTGGGGGTTGGCTTACATAAACTTCCTCCTTAATAAATCCATTTAAGAATGCTGACTTGACATCCATTTGGTATAGTTTAAATCCTTTGTTTGCTGCATAGGCTAACAACATTCTAATGGATTCGAGCCTAGCTACTGGGGCATAGGTTTCATCATAGTCCAAACCTTCAACTTGGCTAAATCCTTTAGCTACCAACCTAGCCTTATTTCTAATTATTTCGCCTTGATCATCTAGCTTGTTTCTAAATACTCATTTTGTATCGATTATTGATTTATTTGAGGGTTTAGATACAAGTTCCCAGACTTGATTTCTCTCAAATTGGGCTAACTCTTCCTGCATAGCTATTATCCAGTCCGGGTCAGGTAGTGCTTCTTCTATTGTTTTTGGTTCGATTTTAGAAATTAGGGCAATCTGACTGTGGATTCTATAGGAGGATCTAGTTCTGACTCCTAGATTTGGATCACCCAAAATTTGATCAGATGGGTGAGAGGTGCTGGCCCTAGTTGGTCTTATAAGTGGGTCAGGGGCTGGTTCCTTTGGTTTATTAAGATTTGGTTGAATTTCATCATCTTCTATATTTCTTGGATCAATATCAACATTCTCATTTATATTTGGTAGATTATTTTCTTCATCAAATATTATATTAGTTGTTTCTTCAACTTTTAGGGTGTTTTGATTGTAGACTCTATAGGCTCGACTGTTTGAGGAGTATCCTAAAAATATTCCTTTGTTAGATTTGGGTGTGAATTTTCTTAAATAATCTTTAGTATTTAAAATGTGAACTTTACATCCAAATACTTTTAAATAATTTAAGTTAGGAATTTTATGATAATATAGTTCATAAGGGGTTTTCTTGTGAAATTTGTTGATCAAAATTCGGTTTTGAATATGATTTGCAGTATTTATTGCTTCTGCCCAGAATTGGTGATTTAAATTATATTCATTTAACATGGTTCTAGCGGCTTCTTGTAGAGTTCTATTTTTACGTTCCACCAGACCATTTTGTTGGGGGGTTCTAGGACATGAAAATTCATGTTGATATCCATTTATTTTACAAAATTGGGTAAACTTATGATTTTCAAATTCCCCTCCGTGATCACTTCTTATTCTTTTAATTTTAGTATCTTTTTCATTTTCTATTAATTTACAAAAGTTACTAAATATTTCATAGGTTTCATCTTTAGTTTTTAGGAATTTTACCCATGAAAATCTAGAGTAGTCATCAATTATTACTAAGCAATACTGGTTCTTGCTTAGTGACTTAGCTCCATGTGAATCAAATAAGTCAAGGTGAAGGAGCTCAAGTAAGGAGCTGGTTCTTTCAAGATTTGTTGATTTGTGTGTTGACTTAGTTTGTTTTCCTTGTTGACAAGCATTACAGATAGAATTTTCAATGAATTTTAGGTTTGGTAAACCTTTAACTAGACCATTATGACTCATTTTTGAAATGAGTCTAGTGTGAGTGTGACACAATCTTCTGTGCCACAAAGCAGTTTCCTCTTCTTGTGTTAGAAAACACTTTGTTGAGGATGTCGGTAGATTAATTGAATACATATTATTTATCCTAAGTCCCTTAAGTAAGATTTCAGGATTTTCAATGTTTTTAACTAAACACCTGGTTTTGTCAAAAGTTACTAAGTATCCGCTATCACACAATTGACTTATACTTAGTAAATTAAATTTGAAATTTTCAACTAAAAGGACTTTTCGAATAATAAAATCGGAGTTGAGTTCGATATTACCTCTTCCGATTACCTTAAGTTGACCTTCGTTACCGAATGCAACTGATCCTAAGTTCTTGTATGTGAGTTTAGTAAACTTCAATTTATCTCCAGTCATGTGTCTGGAGCAGCCACTATCCAACATCCATTGATCCAATTCCTACATAGGAAGTGGTTGAATTGTTTTAATGGATTTCACGATAGTTAAATTGAAGTAAACTTGTTAGCGATAAATTTTGAAGGAGTTTTGAAATTGAATTTTTAAAATAATTTTGAAATTTAAGTTTAAAAATAATTTTGAAATTTAAGTTTTTAAAATAATTTTGAAGTTGAGTTTTAAAATAATTTTGAAATTGAGTTTTGAAAGGATTTTTTTTTTTTAAATAATTTTCAAATGAATTTTATTACTTAGTCATCTCACCCGATCTAAATTTTCAATCAGGGAATCCTATGATTGATGTGAGATGATTTATTGTTGAATTCAGGAGTTTGGTTTAACTTTGTGTTAGATTCAAATTTGGCTTTGGGTTCAACAAGTAAGCATTCTTTGGATAAACTTCTGGGCTATGGTGAGTCACAAGGAGCTCATTAAAGTAACCATGCCTTCGAGGTTTTCCAAATAGTCCTACCCATTGAACTTAATACCAATCCTTGGTCTAACTAGTCAGGATTCATTTAAGGGTAGCTTCGGTCAGTTCCACTTGGCCAAATGCACCAGGTCGAAGTCATATCTTCCTAGACATGCGATGCCCAAGTTTCCCTAACGTACTATCATCCAAAAACTTCACCAGTACTGTGGTTCAAGTTAACCTTAGTCCGTTTTAATCTAACCTTAATTACCCTGCCGGGTAATCTACTCTTGTTTTACCCATTTCGAGTAGATTAGGTTCAGTTACCCTGCCGGGTAGTTTAGTTGGGGGTGCCAGCGAGTCTGGATCCTCCATCTTTGAGTTTTAATTTAATTTTGAATCTTGCACTTATCACTTAATTTTAAGTTTTGAAGTTGATTTTAATTTTGAATTTTGAATTTAATTTTAATTTAGAATTTAACTTTAATTTTAAATTTTGAATTTTGAATTTAATTTTAATTTTAATTTAGAATTTTGAATTTAACTTTAATTTTAAATTTTGAATTTTGAATTTTGAATTTAATTTTAATTTAGAATTTAACTTTAATTTTAAATTTTGAATTTTGAATTTAATTTTAATTTAGAATTTAACTTTATTTTTAAATTTAGAATTTTGAATTTAATTTTAATTTTAATTTAGAATTTAATATTTTAAATTTTTTGAATTGTTTTTCTTTTTGCTCCCCCTGGATCATGGCCTCGATATGGTCTATCGAGGTAGTATATTTGATCTTTCGGAACCCAGTATTGGCCAAGTCTAACTTGATTGACCAAGTTAGACTTGGAGACCCATGCTTGGACTGTTTTAACACTTTGTTTGTTTATTAATGATAAATAAGATCTATATTTACTTTTGTATCCCAACCCAGTTCTGTTGTAGACGGCTCTTTGTGTCCCAAGAATCAAGTCCAAATTCTTGGAGCCCAAAGTAAACCGTTCTAAGGTATTTTCTAAATCTTTAACCTTATTTGTTAAACTTGAATTTTCTTCCTCAAGTTTTTGGACTTGAGTCGGAAATTCAGTCTGACTCTGGTCAGGTATGGGTTTGGTGTTAGCCACTTCTTTAAGGACACTTACTTCCTTTAGAAGTGACTTAACTTTCAGGTTTGACTTAGCTAATTTGCGCAATAAATAGCTAACTAAAATGTTCAACCGGGAGATACTTACAGCGGGGTCTGGTCCTTCGGAAACGGATACGGATCCGTGGCTTTGCTCGGACTCTGCCTCAGACTCGCTCTCGCATCCGTATTCGACGACTTGGTCCCGGGCCATTAATGCGAGTAGACTCGTTTGTTCGAGCTCGTCGTTGTCGTCCTCTGATGAAGATTCGTCCCATGTTGCCTTAAGGACCTTTTTCCTTCTTTGCTTTTTGATCTCCTTCAGGTTAGGGCAGTTGGTTTTGATGTGCCCTTTTTGGTTACACCCGTAGCATGTAACTTCAAACTTCATCTTTGTATTTTGTGGGCCTTCCTTTGATTTCACTGCCTTCTTTAGATCTCTTTTGTCGAATCCTTTCGTCTTGTAGAGCTTCTTCACGAGATTTACCAGCTCGGTTGTAATGTCACCTTCTTCATCATCAGAGTCTGGTTCAGCTTCCGATGCTGGTTCGGTTCTCCGTCGTGGTCTCGGTTCCCGGGTTCGGCTTGTACCTGCAACCAACGCAATACCTTTCTCGGTAGGCTGTGCATTAGTCTGCTCATGAAGTTCAAATTCACTAAAAAGTTCATCTAGTTTTAAAGAAGATAAATCCTTGGAAACTTTGTAGGCATCTACCATTGATGCCCACAATGTATTCCTTGGAAACGAGTTTAGGGCATACCTTATTACGTCCCGATTTTCTATCTTCTGGCCAATTCCGTGAAGAGAGTTAAGGATGTCTTGTATTCTCGCGTGAAGAGAACTCGCCGTTTCACCTTCCTGCATTTTTAGATTATATAATTTATTAAGTAAAAGATCTCTTTTACTTACCTTGGTGTCGTCAGTGCCTTCGTGGAGTTCGATTAGCTTTTCCCATAGCTCCTTTGCAGAAGAGAACGGGCCAACTCTGTTGAGTTCTTCTTTGGTAAGACCACATTGGATGGTGCAGGTGGCTTTTGCGTCAGCTTCCACCTTTTTGATAAATGCTGGCTCCCAATTTTCACAGGGTGTAGGCTTACGGTCGGTACCAGTTGGCAGTTCCAGTCCTGTTTTGATGATCATCCAGGTATCGAACTGGATCTTCAGATATATCTCCATTCGCCCCTTCCAATACCCGAAGTCTTCTCCAGAAAATAGTGGGGGACGAACGGTGCAATATCCTTCTTGTTGGGCCATTTTAGATCTAAAAGAACAAAAACAACAAAATCTATTCCAAGACTGAGTCTTGGATTAGTAGTGCGAGAGTAAAGGATAATAAAAACGAACTCGAGTGGTGTTGCACCTACTTCGAGCAAAAGTCGATTCGAGGGAAACAAAAATTAGAATATAGCTATAAGGCTAAATTCTAATTCGACTCCGAAAACGAAAAAAAACTACGAAAAATTTGTTTTGAAAGGTGGTTGCACCAATTCAAAACGACCCCGCTCTGATACCAATTGTTGGATCGAGACGCGCTAGAGGGGGGGGGGGAGAATAGCGCTCGCGGCTATTTTTAACGTATCGGAATCGTAAAACTATCAAAGTGAATATACGCAGCGGAAAGTAAACAAACACACAGAAAGACACGAAGTTTTACTTCGTTCGGAGCCTAGGTCGACTCCTACTCGAAGGCCCGCGATCCTTGATCGCTTTCGGTGGGCAACACTTATAAGTACGTAAAAGAGTACAAGGTTTACAATTAGTACAGTAATTAAAAACAAGTATACTGACGACAGAATCGTAATCTCGAAGCTCCTGGTCGTCGTGGACTCGTAACAACACTTCAGGGTCGTTGATTGAGCAGCACGCAGCACAAGGATCGCTTTGAAGAAAGTTATTAGAAGCTGCTGGTCGAGACCCCTTATAAAGGGGGTCCAAGGCGCCTTAACTATTCACCAAGGCGCCTTGGTTGAGACGAGTCACCCGCGTGGATCAGCACAGATCTGGTCGAACTCTATCTGGTTCAAGGCGCCTTCAGCCTATCCAAGGCGCCTTCAACCTCTGGTCCAAGGCGCCTTAAGCTCCATTCAAGGCGCCTCCAGTCTGCTGCGCTGGCCTTTTCCTGGCTCGCACCCGAGGCGCCTCCAAGATCCATGGAGGCGCCTCGGACACTGTTCATCCGAGTTGTAACTTGCTCCTTTGTTCCTGCAAAATGTGTTAGTCCCAAACACATACCCTGCAAAACAAAGTTAGCATAGAAACATAATGAATGATAATAATAAAAGATTTGACAGCATTCGAACTGTCCGGGTCTGACTTCGGGTTTCCAACCGGAAACCCTAGGTCGACCCGATGCCTACTGTTCCCTCTACGGGGAACGCGTCCTCACCTGCTCCACTCAGGAGATTTACCTATTGCCAGTACGATCCTCCAGATCGACTTGACTTTTGTTCGGCACTCGATGCTCCCGGACTTTCTGCTGAACATCCGCTTCACCGGCCAGTTCAGACTTTCACCTGGTTCGCGACACCAGGACTTTTCCACCTAGGGTTACCACCCCCTAGGACTTTTGCCTGAAGCCATCGACCTACCAAGACTTTCCGCATAGGGTTACCACCCCCTATGACCTAGGGTTACCACCCCCTAGGGTTTTACCTTGCCTAACCGCAGTTAGGACTTTCCTGAAACACTCAGCAACAGCTGTTAGATAACAAAGCACCTTAACTTTGAATCCTTTGCCATTATCAAAACTTAGGTTCGATCGTCGGATGCTTCCCGCACCAACATACTCATGAATCTAAGTTCTACCAAACATTTTAACATAGAGACATGATATAAATCCTTATCATAAAATACATGTTACAAGAAGAATATCGAGCATATCATATTTAGATCTTTTCATTCCCTAGGTCCTTCCTTTGGTTTTATCTTGGTTGGAATTCTTCATGATGTTTTCTTAGATTTTTATGTAACCGAATCTTCATAGAACAACAAGGGCTATTGTACCACAGGTGAGGGGAACTTACATCCTTTCGCTTGTGGTTTTCCTTAGAGAGAAAAGTGTTCTAGGTGTCAAGGAAGGAGGAGGCTTCTTCTTCTTGTACCTCCTTTTGTTTTCCTTTGCTTGTAAGGGCTAGAACTTGAAGGTTTCTTCTCGGGAATTAGCTTTCTTGGAGAAGAACTTAACTTAGCTATTGGAATGAGGAGAGGGAAGTTTTCTGTTGGTGCGGGAAGCATCCGACGATCGAACCTTAGTTTTGATAATGGCAAAGGATTCAAAGTTAAGTTAGTGTGTGATCTAACATGTTTGAATGAGTGTTTCAGGAAAGTCCTAGCTGCGGTTAGGCAAAGGGAAAATCCTAAGGGGTGGTAACCTTAGGTCCTAGGGGGCGGTAACCCTAGGTGAGGGAAAACTCTAAGGGGCGGTAACCTTAGGTCCTATGAGGTGGTAACCCTAGGTGGAGAAAAACCCTAGGGGGCGGTAACCCTAGGTCCTAGGGGGTGGTAACCCTAGGTGGAAAGTCCAGTCGGTCTGGAGGACCGGAAACAGTAGGCGTCGGGTCGACCTAGGGTTTCCGGTTGGAAATCCGAAGTCAGACTCGGACAGTCCGAAGACTGTCAGCTCTTTTTCACTTATGAATTATCAGATTCTAACATTGTCTTGCAGGGTATGCAATTGCTCGGACTAACCTTGTTTTGTAGGAGAAGCGGCTCCTGGAAAAAGGAGGTCCGGGCGCCAGGGACCAACTTTTATCCCCTGCGCGACTTCACCACGTGGAGCAACCTAGTTGGCTGGCCACGTCACACTCCAGGCGCCCGGAAAGGTCCCAGGCGCCCGGAACCTCATATAAAACGAGGGTTGAGGTGCAGCTTTAAAAACAACAATCTTCTAAACATCTTCTAAGCAATCTCCGTGCGACAAGCTGCTAACGTCTCAACTCAGAAGTGCTGCAACGACAACCCGGAGCTTCAGTTTTAGTCTTTTTATTGTCGGTACAATATTATTTACTGCTTAAATTGTACTTAGCTTATAATAGCTTTTACGAATTTTAGTTGTTGCCCATCGGAAGCGATCAAGGATCGCGGGCCTTCGAGTAGGAGTCGTCACAAGGCTCCGAACGAAGTAAATCCTTCGTGTCCACTTTATTTACTTTCCGCTGCGTTATTTCTGAAAAAGCTTTTACGATTTCGAAAAACCAAATAGCCACGAGCGCTATTCACCCCCCTCTAGCGCTTTCGATCCATCAATTGGTATTAGAGCGGGGTCATTTTGAATCGGTGCAACCACTATTCAAAATATTTTTTCGTGGTATTTTTTAGATTTTCGGAGTCGATTAGAATTTAGCCTCATAGCTATATTCTAATTCTTTTTCCCTCGAATCGGTTTTTCTCGGAATTGGTGCAACACCACCCGAGTTCGTGATCCATTTGTTTTCCTTCCGCACTACTAAGCCAGGACCAAGTCCTGGGACATTTTGTTGGTTGTTTTTCGTTTTAGGTTAATCTGAAATGGACCTTCAAGAAGGCTACAGTACAGCCCGCCCCTTCGCTATTCACTGGAGACTACTTCGGGTACTGGAAGGGTCGGATGGAGGCATATCTCCAGACTCACTTTGAAGTCTGGATGATTGTCAAAACCAGATTCCAATTACCATCTGATAGCGCTGGCAAACCACTACCGTACGAGGACTGGGATGAATCTTTGATCAAGAAGGTGGAAGCTAATGCCAAGGCAACCTGCACCCTCCAGTGTGGCCTATCAAAAGAAGAACTCAACCGCATCGGCCCCTTCAACAGTGCCAAAGAATTGTGGGAGAAGCTAATTGAACTTCACGAAGGGACATCCGACACCAAAGTAAGTAAAAGAGACTTAATTTTTAATAAATTATTTAACATCAAATTGCAGGAAGGTGAAACAGCTCCCCAACTCCATGCCCGGATTCAAGATCTACTCAATGGTCTTCATGCAATTGGACAGAAGGTAGACAACCGGGACATCATAAGGTATTCTCTAAACGCCTTTCCAAGGAACACCTTGTGGGCATCCATGGTAGATGCCTACAAGGTCTCCAAGGACTTATCTACCATTAAATTAGATGAACTTTTTGCAGAATTCGAACTTCACGAACAGACTAATGCACGCCCGACCGAGAAAGGGTTGGCTTTGGTTGCAGGAACAGGGAGATCGCGTGAGTCAAAAATCAAGCGAAGAACCGAACCTGAGTCAGAAGAAGAACCAGATTCGGAAGACGATGATGAACTTACAACCGAGATAGTCAACTTAGTAAAGAAGCTCTGCAAAAAGAAGGGCTTCAACAAAAAGGATCTCAGAAAAGCCATCCAGTCTAAAGAAGCCCAGCCAAGCTCGAAGGGTAAATTCGAAGTGACCTGCTACGTGTGCAATCAGAAGGGTCACATCAAGGCAAATTGCCCGAACCAGAAGGATTCAAAGAAACCCAAAAGAAAGAAGGCATTGAAGGCAACATGGGACGAGTCTTCTTTCGAGGAATCCGACGACGAAGAACTGGAACAGACGAACTTTCTCGCCTTGACAGCCAGGGACTACACCAACGGATCCGGAAGTGAGGACGAATCGGAAGCCGAGTCCGAGAGAAGCCACGGATCCGCATCCGTTTTCGAAGGGCCGAACCCCTCTATAAGTAAAAGTCGTTTATATAATCTAATTAATTATTTAATGCATAAAGTAGCTAAGTCCAAGATTCGAATCAAAGCGCTTCTAAAGGAGGTAACACTCCTTAAAGAAACGCCTAACAACGAATCCTTAACTGATCAAGTTCAGACTGGAACCTCAACTCAAGTTCAAAAACTTGAGGAAGAGAATTCCAATCTGAAAAATCAAGTCAAGGATTTGAAAACAACCCTAGAGCGATTTTCCTTGGGATCCAAGAATCTTGACTTGATTCTTGGAACTCAAAGGGCAATCTACAATCGAACTGGACTAGGATATAAAAAGAAATATAAATCTTACATATCCTTAATAAACAAACCAAATAGTAAATCAGTCCAAGCTTGGGTTGCCAAGTCCAATCTGATCAATCAAGTAGGACTTGGACATTACTGGGTTCCTAAGGATCAAATACATTACCTCGATAAACCTTATCGAGGTTATGATCCAGGGGGAGCTAGCAGAAAAACAATTAAAATTAATAATTAAAATTCAAACTCAAAATTCGTAATTAATAATTTAAATTTAAAATTCAAATTCAAAATTAATAATTAAAATTTAAAATTCAAATTCACAATTCGTAATTAAAATTTAAAATTCAAATTCAAAATTCGTAATTAAAATTTAAAATTCAAATTCAAAATTCGTAATTAAAATTTAAAATTCAAATTCAAAATTCGTAATTAAAACTTAAAATTCAAATTCAAAATTCGTAATTAATAATTAAAATTTAAAATTCAAATTCAAAATTCGTAATTAAAATTTAAAATTCAAATTCAAAAATTCAAAATTAATTATTAATCAAATAGAAGGAGGGTCCAGAATAGCTGGCAACTCCGAAATCTATTTACCCGATAGGGTAACCGAACTTAATCTACCCGAAATGGGTAAACAAGAGTAGATTACCTGGATGGGTAAATAAGGATAGATTAAAAAGGGTTAAATTTTAACTTGAAGCACAGTACTGGTGAAGTTTTTGGATGATAGTACGTTGGGAAAACTTGGGCATTGCATGCCTAGGAAGATATGACTTCGACCTGGTGCATTTGGCCAAGTGGAACTAATCAAAGCTACCCTTAAATGGATCCTAACTAGTTAGACCAAGGTTTAGTATTAAGTTCAATGGGTAGGACTATTTGGAAAACCTCAAAGGCTTGGTTACTTTAATGAGCTCCTTGTGACTCACCATAGCCCAGAAGTTTATCCAAAGAATGCTTATTTGTTTAACCTAAAGCTAAACCTAAATCTAACACAAAATTAAACCAGACCCTTAAATTGAACCTCAATTCATCTCACAAAAATTATAGGATTCCTTGACTGAAAATTCAGATCGGGTGAGATGACTAAGTAATTAAAAACAAACTGATAATTAATTGAAATTCAAATTAATTTCAAAATTACTTCAAAACTTAATTTTTAAAATTCATTTAAAAAATCTTTTGAAAATCATTTTAAAAATCATTTAAAAATCTTTTAAAACCGAATTTTAAAAATCCTTTAAAAATTATTTTTTTTTAAAAAAAAACTCTTTTAAAAATCATTTAAAATTATTTGAAAAATATTTTGAAAATCCATTTCAAAAATCTTTTGAAAATGCATTTCAAAATCAAATTATGATTTTTAATTAATTTCAGAATGTTATTCAATTAATTTAAAAGGGTTTAAAAATCTTTAATTCTCAAATCATATTATAAAATTATGATTGCAAATGTTAACTCCATCTCACGTTCACTCATATGCTAAACATGCTTGTTTATCTAGAATGAGTGAGATGGAAAGATAGGAAAATTGTTTTTTAACCTCTCATGCTTGGACTCCTGAACTCAAAGAATTTATTAAGGTATTTATTAAGGGGAAGTGATTTTAAATTGGTTTTAAAATTAGTTTTTCGTTAAAATAAAATTTTAACTTGACCTCAAAATTAAAAAACTAATTTTTACTCATCTTCAGAAAATTAAGGTCATTCTTAACTTAACTTTAAAATTGAAATTATTTATGACCTGGCTTTTAAATTATAACTCTTCTAGAATATTTTCAAAGCTAAGCCTTTATGTAAAACCTCTTTAAGCTAAGTACTTAATCAAGTCTTCTTTAATTAAGCTTAGTTAGACTATACTCTAAACTTAGCTATTTGGCAAGAAGTTTTCTCAAGGCAATCATTTTTAAGCTGAATATATAGCTAAGTATTTTCAAAATTAGCTAAGTGTCTCTCAAAGCAATTGTTTTCACATGCTAAGTTTTGCTGAAAATGCTAAGTATTTTCTAAAGCATTCTCAAAATTTCATCAAAACAATTATCTTCATAAGTCTTTTTAAAACTAAGTCTTTTTAAGGTTAAATACTTAACAAAACTATTATCTTCATAAGTTTAGCTAAGTCTTTGATAAAAGTATTTTTTCTTAGCTAAACTGAGTCTTGATCAAATTTTTTTTTGCTAAACTCCCTCTTTAAAAACTAAGAAATTAAAGTGTTGTGATATCACAAACATTTGCTTAGTTACTTGTTAAAGACAAAAATAACCTTATCTTAGCTAAAAGTATCTCTCAAACTAAAGGAAATGGAAATATTAAGATTAAGCATGCTTGTACTTAAGGGATCTGATACCTGATCAAAACAAATCTTAACTCATGCTTGGATCTTAGGGCTCTGATAGCTTACTAAAACAAAATTTGTAAACTATTAAACACTAAGGTTAACGCTTCTCCTTTACCTTAAGTATCTTTGCAATTCATTTATCTTAAACAGCTTTTCAAAAAACTTTTTCAAATTTACGACTTTCAAGTCTCTTCTATTTAAAATTTTTTTTAATAGAAACCTCACTAAGTTAAAAAGAGCTGAATATATCACAAAGAAACATATCCTCTAAACTATTTTCCTTAGCCAAATTTTGAAAAATATTGCTATTCTAAGGTGTTACCTTTCACTTGCTCCTTGCCTAAGTTAAAATGTTTTATGCTAAATTCAGTCTTGAAAAATTAAGTTTTTCAAAACTAGCTCATTTTTGATATATGGCAATGGGGGAGAGTAGAGAAATTCAATTCAAAGAAGGAAATAAAAATAGAAATTCAAATTCAAAGAAAGAGTAGAGAAATTCAAAGAAAATACTTTAAAGGGAGCTTGTATTAAGGGGGAGCTATGTTTATGCTCATCTTGCTATCACGCTTATCTTGTGTCTTGTGCTTATACATAACAGCATATTTCTTTTACTTAACATTGAATTTCGGTTGCCATTATCAAAAAGGGGGAGATTGTTGGTGCGGGAAGCATCCGACGATCGAACCTTAGTTTTGATAATGGAAAAGGATTCAAAGTTAAGTTAGTGTGTGATCTAACATGTTTGAATGAGTGTATCAGGAAAGTCCTAGCTGCGGTTAGGCAAAGGGAAAATCCTAAGGGGTGGTAACCTTAGGTCCTAGGGGGCGGTAACCCTAGGTGAGGGAAAACCCTAAGGGGCGGCAACCTTAGGTCCTAGGGGGCGGTAACACTAGGTGAGGGAAAACCCTAAGGGGCGGTAACCTTAGGTCCTAGGGGGTGGTAACCCTAGGTGGAGAAAAACCCTAGGGGTCGGTAACCCTAGGTCCTAGGGGGTGGTAACCCTAGGCGGAAAGTCCAGTCGGTCTGGAGGACCGGACTGGCATCAGGTAAACTCTCCTAAGGGGAGTAGGTGAGGACGCGTTCCCCGTAGAGGGAACAGTAGACGTCGGGTCGACCTAGGGTTTCCGGTTGGAAATCCGAAGTCAGACTCGGACAGTCCGAAGACTGTCAGCTCTTTTTCACTTATGAATTATCAGATTCTAACATTGTCTTGCAGGGTATGCAATTGCTCGGACTAACCTTGTTTTTCAGGAGAAGCGGCTCCTGGAAAAAGGAGGTCCGAGCGCCTGGGATGGATCCGGGCGCCCGGAGGTCTGGGCGCCCGGAACAGGTCCGGGCGCCCGGGACCAACTTTTATCCCCTGCGCGACTTCACCACGTGGAGCAACCTAGTTGGCTGGCCACGTCACACTCCAGGCGCCCGGAAAGGTCCCAGGCGCCCGGAACCTCATATAAAAGGAGGGTTGAGGTGCAGCTTTAAAAACAACAATCTTCTAAACATCTTCTAAGCAATCTCCGTGCGACAAGCTGCTAACGTCTCAACTCAGAAGTGCTGCAACGACAACCCAGAGCTTCAGTTTTAGTCTTTTTATTGTCGGTACAATATTATTTACTGCTTAAATTATACTTAGCTTTTAATAGCTTTTACGAATTTTAGTTGTTGCCCATCGGAAGCGATCAAGGATCGCGGGCCTTCGAGTAGGAGTCGTCACAAGGCTCCGAACGAAGTAAATCCTTCGTGTCCACTTTATTTACTTTCCGCTGCGTTATTTATGAACAAGCTTTTATGATTTCGAAAAAAGAAATAGCCACGAGCGCTATTCACCCCCCCTCTAGCGCTTTCGATCCATCATTTTCTTGGTTCGGTGAAGAATGAAGAAGGGAGAAGGAGGAAGAAGAAAAAGAATTTAATCCCTTATTTTTATTCTCTAACCTATTTATCCCTTTGCCAAATGAAACATGTCCTCATTCATTCCCTCAACTCCTCTTTTCCCCCACTCCTTTAATTCCCACGAAAATAGAGAGAGGGAGGGAAGTAGACAATCCCTCTTTTGCTTGCTCCTTTTCTTAACCAAGAGGGAAAGGAAGGTAAGCAACTTGGTTTTCTCTTGCTCTTTTTTTTCTTTGTTTTCTTTTCTTCTTTAACTAAATTTTTCATTCCTTTCTATCCAATTATTTCTCCTTATCCTAATTGTTAACATTCATCACTTTATCTCCATCAATTGTGTGAGGTTCAAGGTTCAATCCTTGACCTCACCTCTTCTTATTCTATATTTTCTTTTTTGTTTTTATTTTCCTTTTTCTCTTATTCTTTTCTTTTCTTTATGCTCTAAGGAAAATAATATTCATATACCTATTGTATAATTTCGTGGGTGTTACAGTACCCCATACCTCATAAAAAGTTCATCCTCGAACTTAGAATAGCGATGGATACTTCTATCTCATATCATCTTCTCGTTCCCACGTGGCTTCTTCGTATCGTTGGTTTTGCCATAGAACCTTTAATAAAGGTACTTCTTTGTTCCTTAGTCTTTTGACATCTCGATCCAATATCTGAATTGGTCGGCTCTCGTAAGTTAGGTCCTCTTGCACTTGTACTGCCCGGGGTTCGATTATTTGATCCGTGCTCGGAATGCATTTCTTTAGCATTGAAACGTGGAACACGTTGTGGATGGCTGACATCTCTTGAGACAGCTCTATTTCATAAGCTACTTTGCCGATTCTTTTCAGAACTCGGTATGGTCCCACATAACGTGGGCTTAGCTTTCCCTTCTTACCTAACCTCATTACCCCTTTCATCGGAGCTACTTTGAGAAATACCGAGTCTCTGACACTGAATTCCAATGGCCTTCATCGCTTATCCGCATAATTCTTTTGTCGACTCTGAGCAGTTTCTATTCGTTGGCGGATGTTCTGTATAGCCTGAGTGGTGTTATCGATGAACTCGGTCTGGAATCCCATCTCCTTCTTTTCACCGCCTTCGTTCCAACATATAGGGGATCTGCATTTCCTCCCGTACAGAGCCTCGTAAGGTGCCATCCCAATAGTAGCCTGGTAACTATTGTTTTAGGCAAATTCCGCCAGGCATAAATATCGGCTCCAGCTTCCCTTGAAGTCTAATGCACATGCCCGTAACATATCTTCTAGCACTTGATTAACCCTTTCTGTTTGTCCGTCGTTTTGAGGGTGAAAGGCAGTACTGAACAATAGCTTCGTACCAAGAGTCTTCTGAATGCATTCCCAGAAATGTGAAACGAAACGACCATCTCTGTCTGAAAGGATGGTCTTCGGGATCCCATGTAGTCTAATAATTTCCTTGACATATAATTGGGCCAGTTGCTCAATCGAATAAGTCATTTTGATTGCTAGAAAATGGGCGGATTTAGTCAATCTATCCACAATTACCCATATGGCATCATAGCCGTTTGTTGTCTTGGGTAATCCTGCTATAAAGTCCATAGAGATATCTTCCCATTTTCATTCTGGAATTTGGACAGGCTGCAGTAATCCCCCCGGTCTCTGATGTTCTGCTTTAACCCTCTGACAGGTCAAGCAAGTACCGACATACTGAGCCACATATCTTTTCATACCGGACCACCAAAATTTCTTTTTCAAATCTTGGTACATTTTGGTGGATCCTGGGTGCATTGCATAGGGTGTTGAATGAGCTTCCTCTAGTATCCTTCTTCGCAACTCTGGATCCCCGGGAACACATAATCGGTCCCTGAGGTATAATATTCCATTGTCCGTGATCTGGAATCCGTCATTCTTTCCTTCTAGGGTTTCTTGTTTAATCCTTTGGAGACTTTGGTCACTGGTTTGTTTCTCTAATAGATTATCGAATAATGTGGGTGCTATGGTCATGGTAGAGAGCTGCCCAGACATATTTTCGATCCATTGACTAGTAATATCTCTCAGTTTCCCAATAATTTCGAACATTGATTCACCATTAGCATCAGATATAGCTTTGGTATATTGACTAAAAGTAGGTAACTGACCTGTGACGACAGTAGTGGCGTTCGCCCCATCTTCTTTAGTAAGCGAGAAAACCCTGGCGTTCGTCGTAGTTGGTGGAGCTTCCAATCTCCCTTGGCTAATCGGTGTTCCCTCAATAGTAGTTTGCATCTGATGTAGTTGTGAGGGGGTATTCTTGTTTTGGTTGTTCTACTGGGGTGGTGCCTTGAACCAGTTGGTGCAGTCTCTGGCTAGATGTCCTTCTCCTCCGCAATTATAGCACCTTCTGGTACCCTTATGACATACTCCGGAATGCAGCTTTCCGCAAATAGTGCACTGGGGGTACTTCGGTTGCTTATTCACTGAGTCACCTTTTGTATTGTCCCATTGTTTCCTTTTTCTAGTGGAGGTCCCTTTCCAACTTGTTTTATTACTTGAGGATCTCTGTCCTTCTGTTCGGACCTGACTCTTATTCCCGTTCATTACATTCTGATAATGTTCTGTGATGAGGGCACTACTGACCAATTCCTCTATAGTCTGAGGTCTATTAACTCCGCCGGCCACGTTCAGTGCTATTTCGGGTCAAAGCATCTTCAACATCAGTCTGACCCTTTCTCTTTCTGTGCGAACCAATTCTGGACATAGGCGTGCCAAACGGTTGAAGCGTTTTACTGCTTCGTTTACTGAAAGGTCACCTTGCCGAAACTCGGTGAACTCGTCATAGTGTCGGTTCGTCACTTGCATATGGAAGAACTCCTCGAAGAACTCTGTCTCGAAGTCCGTCCAGTTCATCAGATTAATCTGTCTCTTTGCTTTCACTCTTTCCCACCACATTCTCGCGTCTCCGGAAAAACAGAAAGATACGCACTTGATCTTCTCCAATTCGGGCCAGTCCAGTAGTTCCACTATGCTTTCTACTGTCTTGAACTAGGCCTGGGCATCCCATGGCTCGCAAGTACCCAAGAAGTTCTCCGGCTTTAGCCTCAGCCACTGTATTAAGTAGGTCTCCTGTCGAACCACTGGGACGGGGGCTACCGGTGGTACTGGTGCAACTATTGGCACGACGGGTACTGCATTTTGATTTGTTGGCGGGGTGGCAGGAGTTCCTTGTTGGCCCATTAACGTAGTGATCAGCTGTTGTTGCTCCGTGATCTGACGCTGGAGATCGGTGACTACCTGGTTCAGACTTGGTGGAGTCGGTGTCTCGTCTGCTCGGGTAGTACGTCTCCTAGCCATGCTTATCTTCATTAAATAACAATAAATTATCGTTATTCCTATTCGGTTGCCATAAGGTTAGTACTATTCCTATCCTTCCATCATGCATACATAAACTAAATAAAAAAGAATAAATAAACATGCATAATATTAAAGCATCATAAAACAAACAAAAAAAAAATTAAATTAATCATATAGATTCTTACTCGGAGCGGCAGGATGGAGGCTTGACATGTGTGTAGTGAAATGGCTAAACCTGGCTCTGATACCAAACTGTAACGCCCCGCCCCTTCCTGCTCTAGCTGACGGGGGTTACTTATCCTTACTTCTAAAAACACAGCGGAAGTCTTATCTATAGCATATATATTTATTTATTTATTTTTCTTATCTTTAAACCTTTCTTTTTCTTCAACACATCATCATCAACTACCTATCATATGAGTCACATAACATGCTTAACATAAACTTAGACCATGATACTAAAGAGCATGATGAAGTGTCATAGAGTTATAAAGGAAAACAACATGAACATAATTCTTTATTAATTAAAAGCAGGTTTTTCCTCTTTAGCCAAGTCACTACTACACACGTCCTTCTTGCCCCCTCCTGCTGCTCCCTTAGTACATCCATTCTTTGCCCTTATCTGTGATACAAGGAAAGTAAGCTGTGAGCACTCAAGGCTCAGTAAGATCCTTTCCTACTCACAAAAACCGTATAGCATAAATAAAGCTTCAATGCATAAAGCATAAAGACAACTCATCATATCATGTATAAAAGCATCATATCATAACAAAATCATATGGTATCATGGCATATCCTCATAAAATCATAAAGTGCATTCTAGCATAACATGATCATGATCATAACATATCAAAACATAATCATAAGGTTCATCCTAACATAACATAATCATAGGCATCATGGTATATCGTAACATAATCATAATGTGTTATGCAAGATGACTTTTAAAAACATGATTCATGCAATAATATATATATGCAACATGTCCTTTGAAAACTTATTTCATACGTACTTAAACATAATCATAACATGGTTAGGGCCCCGGCTTGTACCACTTACATAAATGCGCGCGTCCTATGTAGGTTCAAGGTAGCAAATCTTGAACCCTACAAGGCATACATACTAGGCCCGTTTCTTAGTCCATCGACCTAGGGGCACTTAGGAGCCCATCCCTAACGAGGCCCGTTTCTTAGTCCATCGACCCCGGGGCGCTTATGGAGCCCACCCTTGATACAAGCCATACATAAAGTAAAATAGCATGTCTTACATATCATGGCTCTTATCATTTCTTGCACATCGTATCTCTTATCATATCATACCATATAGAATTTTGGGCACACAGCTCATCATAATGGTATGTAAAGATTTGGGCACACAGCACATCATATATTTTATGCATAAATTGGGCACACAGCTCATCACATATATCAGGCATAAATTGGCACATAACTCATCATAAATAATACACACCATAGCATAAGGGTTTTCATCATGTATAGATCATAAGTGTGCATAATTAAACATAGAAGCATAGAAATCTCATAATCATGACATATAATATACATGGAAAACATAATTAGGTTTCTAACCCTAATGTCTTATAGTGTCCGAACCATATAGATTGGTTTTTTGGTAAAAACTCCATACCAACATGTGAACCCTAAGTAAGCATCATTTCTTATACCATAAGAAACACCATGAGCAAGTTTAGGTAGAGTTCTAGGATTCTTAAGCTTACAACTTATCATGGCCGAAACTTGTCAAGCATACACTGGGTTAAAAACTATCATTCAAGCTTGTGAACCCTAAACAACTTCCATAGCAAACATATCAAGGAATAGCATGAGCATAGTTGAGTTAGGTTCTAAGTTTCCTAGGCCCTTAAACATGAAGTGGCCGAGAGTTATAGGACTTAAAACTAAGGTTCAAGTGTCCTAAAAGCATGAGAACCTTAAACAACTTTCATAGCAAATATTTCAAGGAATAACATGAGCATAGTTGAGTTAGGTTCTAAGTTTCCTAAGCCCTTAATCATGAAGTGGCCGAAACTTGTAGGGCTTAAAACTAGGGTTCAAGTGTCCTAAAAGCATGAGAACCTTAAACAACTTTCATAGCAAATATTTCAAGGAATAACATGAGCATAGTTGAGTTAGGTTCTAAGTTTCCTAAGCCCTTAATCATGAAGTGGCCGAAACTTGTAGGGCTTAAAACTAGGGTTCAAGTGTCCTAAAAGCATGAGAACCTTAAACAACTTTCATATCAAATATTTCAAGAAACAACATGAGCATAGCTGAGTTAGGTTCTAAGTTTCCTAAGCCCTTGATCATGATGTGGCCGAATGTTATAGGACTTAAAACTAAGGTTCAAGTGTCCTAAAAGCATGAGAACCTTAAACAACTTTCATAGCAAATATTTCAAGAAATAACATGAGCATAGTTGAGTTAGGTTCTAAGTTTCCTAAGCCCTTGAACATGATGTGGCCGAATGTTATAGAGCATGTAATTTAATTTCCATGCAACAACAAACATAAGAACATTAAGTTAGTTTCATAACATTTCATCAAGGAGGTCATGAGCATCTTAGACTTGTTTAAATTCTCCTAAGCTTCAAAACTAAACATGGCCGAACCTTCATGGACATGAAATAGAGTTCAACTTAACATACAATCATGGGCATATCATAATAGTTTCATATCTTATCTTAGGGAGATCATGACATGCTTAGTTTTAAATTAAAGCTCTCCTAGGCCCTTAGTTCTACCATGGCCGAATACTCATGAATCTAAGTTCTACCAAACATTTTAACATAGAGACATGATATAAATCCTTATCATAAAATACATGTTACAAGAAGAATATCGAGCATATCAAATTTAGATCTTTTCATTCCCTAGGTCCTTCCTTTGGTTTTATCTTGGTTGGAATTCTTCATGATGTTTTCTTAGATTTTTATGTAACCTAATCTTCATAGAACAACAAGAGCTATTGTACCACAGGTGAGGGGAACTTACATCCTTTCGCTTGTGGTTTTCCTTAGAGAGAAAAGTGTTCTAGGTGTCAAGGAAGGAGGAAGCTTCTTCTTCTTGTACCTCCTTTTGTTTTCCTTTGCTTGTAAGGGCTAGAACTTGAAGGTTTCTTCTCGGGAATTAGCTTTCTTGGAGAAGAACTTAACTTAGCTATTGGAATGAGGAGAGGGAAGTTTTCTTGGTTCGGTGAAGAATGAAGAAGGGAGAAGGAGGAAGAAGAAAAAGAATTTAATCCCTTGTTTTTCTTCTCTAACCTATTTATCCCTTTGCCAAATGAAACATGTCCTCATTCATTCCCTCAACTCCTCTTTTCCCCCACTCCTTTAATTCCCACGAAAATAGAGAGAGGGAGGGAAGTAGACAATCCCTCTTTTGCTTGCTCCTTTTCTTAACCAAGAGGGAAAGGAAGGTAAGCAACTTGATTTTCTCTTGCTCTTTTTTTTCTTTGTTTTCTTTTCTTCTTTAACTAAATTTTTCATTCCTTTCTATCCAATTATTTCTCCTTATCCTAATGGTTAACATTCATCACTTTATCTCCATCAATTGTGGGAGGTTCAAGGTTCAATCCTTGACCTCACCTCTTCTTATTCTATATTTTCTTTTTTGTTTTTATTTTCCTTTTTCTCTTATTCTTTTCTTTTCTTTATGCTCTAAGGAAAATAATATTCATATACCTATCGTATAACTTCGTGGGTGTTACCAGTGCTACGGTAAGGAAACAAAAGGACTGAATTGATACACTTAACCTTTCATTGCAGTGACCACCGAAACCAACACCTTTCCCCCTATTCAGTACCACGGCAAGGAAACCAAAAGGGAACAAAATGCAACTAGAAGGATAATTGCTACTGTAAACCTAAAACCATAATTGTTCTTCATGCTCTGTTCCACGGCAACAAAAAAAATAGAAAATTACTAGATTTCATATGAACCAAACATGCTCATCAAGGTCACAAACAGCAAATCTAATTCAGACAACTAAAATACTAAATTCAAAGCCTGAAGAAACAATAACCACATGCTAAACAACGAATCTATTTCCTTTCTTTGAGATTCACGGCAACAACATCAAAATCAACAATCTTTACAACATGCTTCGAATCAGGAAGAACAAAGGTCTGAAACTACTCCTACTGCAGGTGAGAAGCACTTACCTTGTTCTTGGACTTACAACTGAACGAAAGGGCTGCTAGGGTTTCGGAAAACTTGGAATCTCAGCCTCTTCTTCGTGCCTACGGCTTCTCTTCGACAAGGAGATCTCTGTTCCGTGAAGAGCTCACGGGATTAGCCCTTCGCCGACCGCCGAAGACGAAACCCTAACCTCCTCCTTTGCGTTTTCGCCCGAGTAGCCGTCGCACACGAGAGAGGAGAGGAAGAGATTTAGGTCACGGCAATTAAAAGCCTAAGTTCCTCTCTTATCTCCCTTTATAATACCTAGATATTTCTATTATCTATTACTATTAAATTAATTTCGCCCTCTCTTTAATCAGCACGACCCTACTGGGTTCTTGGTCATCACACTTCGCTTAAGTCTCGGATCGGGTCGGAGGTCGCGGGTTCGAACCTCGACCGAACTTCTTTATTTTTTTCAAACTTCTTTCGTTTGGTAAAAATACCAAACGAACTCCGAAAATTATATAAAACTACTCTAAAAATTCCTAAAAATCTCTAGAATACTTCTAAAGCATTTCTAAGTATTTATAAGCACTTTTAGAACTCCAAATAATGAAATTTTGGGTGTTACAATTCTCCGTACCTTATAAAAAGTTCATCCTCGAACTTAGAATAATTCTGGATATTTCTGTCTCATGCTATTCTCACGCTCCCAAGTAACTTCCTCGTGCTTCTGGTTCTACCAGATGACCTTCACTAGTTAGTCTCTTAACTTCTCTGTCCACTATCTATGTAGGTATGCTCTCATAGCTAAGATCCTCCTGGATCTGCACTGACTGAGGCTGAATCACTTGATTAGGGTCATGAAGGCACTTCTTTATCATGGAGACATGAAATACATTATATATTGCTGACATGTCTTGTGGTAAGTCCAACTTATAAGCTACTTTCCCAATACTTTTTGTGATCAGGTAGGGTTCTACGTAGCGGGGACTTAACTTGCCCTTCTTGCCAAATCTCATCACTCCCTTCATCGGAGCAACTTTGAGAAAAATTGAATCCCCTACTTGGAATTCAAGTGGCCTACGGCGTGCATCAGCATAACTTTTCTGTCTACTCTGGGCAGTCTCAATTCTCTGTCTGATCTTTTGGATAGCCTGAGTGGTTTCATCTATCATTTCAGTTTGCTTGCCCAATTCTGATTCCATCTCTTTTTCTTTCTCCAGCCTCCAACCAGCATATAGGTGATCTACACTTTCGACCATACAGTGCCTCGTAAGGTGCCATCTTGATAGTGGCCTGGTAGCTATTATTATAGGCGAATTCAACTAAATAAAGATACTTGCACCAACTACCCTTAAAATCTAATGCACAAGCCCTGAGCATGTCTTCTAAAATCTGATTTACTCGTTCTGTCTGCCCATCAGTCTGGGGATGGAAGGTTGTGCTGAACTTGAGTTTGGTGCCTAGTGCATTCTGAATACACTCCCAAAAATGAGAGGTGAAGCGACCATCCCTATCAGAAACAATCGACTTCAGAACTCCATGAAGTCTGATCACTTCCTTAACATATAGCTATGTCAACTGCTCTATTGAGTGGGACACCTTGATGGCTAGAAAATGGGCAGACTTGGTCAATCTGTCCACTATCACCCATATCGCATCATATCCATTAGTAGTTCTTGGAAGACCTGTTATGAAGTCCATGGATATTTCTTCCCATTTCCACTCTGGTATTGGGAGAGGTTGTAGGACTCCTCCTGGTCTCTGGTGTTCTGCTTTGACCCTCTGGCATGTCAAATAGGTACTGACATATTTTGCAACATCTCTCTTGAGTCCAGACCACCAGAATCTCTACTTCAAATCTTGATACATCTTGGTGGAACCAGGATGCATGGAGTATGGTGTACTATGAGCTTCTTCTAGAATCTTTCTTCTCAATTCCTCATCATTGGGAACACAAAGGCGGCTCCCCTGATAAAGAACTCCACTGTCTGATACCAGAAACTCTGAATTTTCTTCTTTTTGTATCCCTTTCTTGATCTTCTGAATATCTGGATCTTCACTTTACTTTCTTTGTATATCCTCAAGCAGGGTTGACTCTAAAGTCAATACGGAGAGTTGCCCATAAATAATTTCGACTCCAAAGTCTGACAATTCCTTCTGCAGTGGCAATGCTAATGATGACAAGGACATCAGAGTTGCACTGGACTTCCGACTTAGTGCATCCGCCACTTTGTTAGCTTTACCTGGGTGGTAAAGGATTTCACAGTCATAATCTTTAACCAACTCTAGCCACCTATGCTGTCTCATGTTTAAATCTTTCTGGGTAAAGAAATACTTCAAGCTCTGATGGTCGGTGAAGATTCTGCACTGAACTCCATACAAATAATGTCGCCAGAGTTTTAGTGCAAAAACCACGGCTGCCAGCTCAAGATCATGAGTGGGGTAGTTCTTCTCATAATCTTTGAGTTGTCTGGAAGCATAAGCTATAACCTTCCCTTCTTGCATGAGAACAGCTCCGAGGCCCATCTTGGAAGCATCACTGTATATGTCAAAACTCTTGTCACTCTCTGGAACAGTCAGAATGGGAGCACTAGTCAGTCTCTTCTTCAATGCTTGGAAAATTTGCTCACATTTGTCTGACCATTCAAACTTCTTATTCTTCCTAGTTAGGGTTGTTAGTGGAGAGGCTATCATGGAAAAGTCCTCCACGAATTTCCTGTAGTACCCAGCTAAATCAAGGAAGCTTCTGATCTCCCTGCCATTCTTGGGTCTACTCCAGTTGTTGACTGCTTCTATTTTGGCTGGATCCACTTGGATACCTTCTTTAGAAATGATGTGACCTAGAAACGCCACCTGCTCTTACCAGAACTCACACTTTGAGAATTTAGCATAAAGCTGCTTTTGCTAAAGGGTCTGCAGTACTATTCTCAAGTGCGTGTTATGCTCCTCTGGGGTTCTTGAATATGTAACAACCATCCTTTTTACTACTACTACTACCTAAGAGTGACTGTTACTTAACTACTAACTCTACTTAACCGGTATGATTAAAATCACAAGGAAACCCTACCGAAAAATTTCAACAGAACCTCCCCTGTACCGGTGACCAAATCAGCAATACAAACAAATAATAAACCATCAGCCACATGCGGCTGGTATATATACTTCACAACCACGCAGTAATAATGTCACAATAACTAAAAAGAAACTATTCTAGCAATAGTAAACAGATATAACTTCAACGATAAGACATAACAAGCTACAAGTGCGGAATAGACCCAATTACAATCTCAACTTCATCATAGCATTAAGAAGAAAAGAAAAAGGTAACTCTAAACAGGTAAGTTTTGACAACTCCTTAGCAAACTCTTGATCTCTCCATAGTCCAGCCATCACACACCTTCATCACCACCACCTTGTCGCCTTCCTTTCATACTTTAGCTTTTCCTTTATCTGCAGTAGGAGGAAAAAATAAATCTATAAGAGAACGCTTAGTAAGTACTAATCTATCTCACAAAAACTCGAAGTGCATAGAAATAATGCAACAATACTAAAACTGAAATGCTAAAAGAAAAGCTGCATGTACTCATCTAATAGCAAAGTACTCATGGTGTACAGAAATAAAAATGAACACTGGAAAAAATACTAAAGGAACTGCTCATGTGTAAACTGATAGCAAAGAAAAACTAAGGAATCTACTCATGTAATTCTAATAGCTAATCATGCTGCTCATCTAATAGGTAAACATGAAAAACTACTCATCTACTAGATAAACATGGTAGAATAAAGAACTAAACTTACTGATTTTTAGAACTATATGAAACTTATTTCATTTGTTCTAAAATTAATCTTTAATACTTTATGTTTATGTAAAACTCGTTTTACTTGTTCAAAAACTTATACTTATAATACTTCAAAATAATAATCAACTTCTTCTTGGGCCCAGGCGTAGTACCATCTTATGCGCGTTCCCTTAATAGGTTGGGGTAGCGAGCCATCAATCATAAAAGAGCAGACCTCGGTCTACCAGGGCCAAGACCTCGGAATTGGACACCTGGATTTGTTTAATGACAACCTCGGAAGTCGGGTACTAGCCTCTTCTTAAAAGTAAAATACTTATAATCTTAATTACTTCTTCTTTAAATGCCTTGGCATTTTAATAAGCACCTTGTGTGCCAAAATCCCTAAAGTCTTGACTTTGGGATCTACTTAAGGCCTTGGCCTTCTTTCTTCTCTTTATCTTTCTTATACTTGTTCAAGTAAAATACTTGTTCTTATTAATATTTCTAATAAAGGAATGCTTCTACAAAACTAAAATGTTTAAACAAATTCTAAATCTGATATGCTTAAACAATTCTAAACTTGAAAGGCTTAACCAAAAAAAATGAATCTGCATACAAGCTTAATCAAATCTGCCTACTAACTCAATCAAAATTCTGCATACAAGCTTAATCAAAATATAAGCTTAATCAAATCTGCCTACTAACTCGATCAAAATTCTGCATACAAGCTTAATCAAAATTCTGCACTATAAGCTTAATCAAATCTGCTTACTACACTAACTAACTTCTGCTGGTTAAACTCTCTAGCATTACTAAACATATCCCCTACTAGTCTTAGTATTACAAGTAATAAGACCATTAGACATAGTCTAGAACACTTCTGGGAATTCTTTCCAATTCTAACTCGAAACCTCTTGTAATACTAGCAGAAGGTATACTAGCAGAATCAACATACCAATATAAGCACCTCAAATCTGTATACAATAGCAAATTCTAGAATAGAGAACCTCATGCTAGAATAAAGAACCTCAGATCTGTATACTTGAATGAAAGTAGCATATCTAAACCTCATGCTCAGATTTGACATAAGTAAATTCTGGAATTTGAACTACATTACTCAAACAATGACTTAAAACTACAATCCGAACACTTCCAAATATCCATGCTATCTCAAACCACAAACCAAGATTTGCAAGGCTACACAACCAATTTAAGCTTACTGGAAAACTAAAACAATACTAATTTAAAACTTATTCACAGCTATACTTTTATAAGAAAATCGTAACCTTTAAGCCTGTTACAACTTGGTCAAAACTGGATTGCTAAGATACCGGCTATTCTTATTCCTTTCCTACTGAATTAGAATTAACTTTAGAAGGAAGAACCACATGACTTTATATCTGCTACTAAGAGAGCTAAAAGTGAGGTTGATGATTCTATTAAATCTGTTCCAAACTAAATCAAAGAAAAGTTTAAGCATGGCATCTATAGCACATGGTATTATTAACCCAAGCAGAGCATGAAACAAACTAAATCATTATTACCTACTTCTATTAACTACACCCAAAACCTTTATATAGCATGGCTACAAACCAGAACCAAACTACATGCTAAAGAAAAGATAAATCTATACTACCTCATGTTCCTTTCCTAGTAGCAAAAATCCAAAGAAACCTATAAAACTCCACATGAACTAATCATGCCCATTATGATCCCAACAGGAAGATCTACATCAAAAAGGAATCCGAATTCCTAACTACGAAGCCTGAAGAAACCAAACCACATGCTAAGCAAACAAATCTATCTCCTTTCTTTGAGATTCTCGGCAGCAACTTCAACAGGAGGCAAAACTTCGGGAACAAAGAAAGGAATCAAGGAATAAACCTCGGAGCTATCCTACTGTAGGTGAGTAGCAACTTACCGCGGTTTGCTTGAACTTACAACCGAAATCGACTTCTACTGCTTCTAGGGTTTCGGGTGAGATGAAGATCCCAATGATCTCTTCCTATCTTCTTATTCTCCTTGGCGAGAGGAGCTCGAATCCACAAGGTTCATCGAAAGAAGACCTTCGTCGGCCGCCGGAGACAAAGCTAGGGCTTCGTATTTCTTCGCTCGGCAGAAACAGCGCCGTCGCACGCAAGAAGCAGAGAAGAAGAGGAGAAAGGTTTTCGGGTTTGGGAAAACACTTAAGCTTTCTTTTAAATCTAGGGTTTCCATTATAACTATACTTTATATATATCTCGCTTCATAGTTATTAACAAACCACGCGTAGCCCAGTTGGTTGGCTGTCTCCGGTTGGGTCAGGTTCGTCCGGAGGTCTTGGGTTCGAGTCTCACCTTCAACATTTTTGGTCAAAACTTCTTTCTTTTTGTAAACATACTAAACGACCTCCAAAAATTACGTAAAAATACTCTAAAAATTCCTAAAAATCTCTAAAATATTTTAAAAGCATTTCCAAATATTTTTATGGACTTTTAGAACTTGAAATAGGGAAAATTGGGTCGTTACAGAATAGATCAGAATGTCGTCGACGAACACGATGATAAACTTGTCAAGGTATTCTCTGAACACTCTGTTCATTAAGTCCATGAAGATCGCAGGTGCATTAGTCACAACAAAAGGAATGACTACAAACTCATAGTGCCCATATCTGGTCCTGAAAGCTGTTCTGGGTATATCACTTTCTTTCACTTTCAACTGATGGTACCCAGAGCGTAGATCTATCTTGGAGAACACTATTGCCCCCTTTAACTGATCAAATAGATCATCTATTCTGGGAAGAGGGTACTTGTTCTTAATTGTCACTTTGTTCAGCGCTCTATAATCTATGCACATCCGCATAGACCCATCTTTCTTCTTAACGAACAACACCGGAGCTCCCCATGGTGAATGACTAGGGCGGATGAAACCTTTGTCAAGCAGCTCCTGGAGTTGTTCTTGTAGCTCTTTCAGCTCTGCTGGAGACATTCGGTACGGAGCTTTTGAAATTGGACCGGTACCAGGAACCAACTCAATTTCAAACTCCACCTCTCTGTTGGGAGGTAGTCCAGGTAGATCTTCTAGTAATATCTCTGGATACTCACAGACTACCCGAACATCTTCCTGCTTGGGTCCTTCTTGTTCTTCTGCATTCACAATGTACACAAGAAAACCAGTACACCCTTTAGCTAACATCTGGTGAACTGTGAGGGAAGAGAGGAATTTCTGGGTCTTCCTCTTCGGCACTCCCGTGAACTCAAAGGATGGTTCACCTTCTGGGCTGAAAATCACTTTCCTTCTGCGGCAGACCACCGAAGCACTATACTTGCTGAGGAAATCCATACCCAGAATGACATCGAAATCTTGCATCGCAAGGACTACTAGGTTAACATATAGCTCTCGATTTAAAATTCTGACTGGTACAGCCCGAAGCCACTGGTTGGACTCCATGACTTCCCCAGAAGATAGGGTCGTTAAAAACTTAGAGTTCATGCTCTCTGTAGGCATCTGAAATTCTTTGGCAAAAAGTACTAATATAAAAGAATGGGTCGCCCCAGTATCAAATAGTACAGTAGCTAAATGCTGAAAAATAACTAATTGACCTGTTGCGACCGTAGAGGCACTAGCAGCCTCCTATTTAGTGAGGGAGAATACTCTAGCACGGGCTGGAACTGGTGGGGCTTCCAACCTTCCTTGACTGAGCTGAGGTCCGTCTAGAGTTGCAGGCATGTAATGTAACTGAGGCTTGTTCCCGTATTGCGCTGCCTGTTGCTGAGGTGCTTTGAGCTTGTTATAACATGTCTTAGCCAAATGCCCTTCTTGACCACACGAATAACATCCAGTCATACCCAAAAGACAGGCTCCTGGATGTACTCTCCCACATTTAGGACAGGGAGGGAACTTGGCCTGCTTGTTTGTTGAACCTCCCTTTTGGTTGCCTCCTGCATTCCATCGTTTCCTTTTGTTATCTTTGCCCTTCCAGTTCTGCTTGCTTGCCTGGGTTTCTGACTCCCTGCTGTCATGTCCTCTATCTTGACCGGCTTGAGCTGCGTTTGTTGTGCCTTGATGCTATTCAGATAGTGCTCAGTGACTAATGCCCTGCTGACCAGCTCTTCACCAGTCTGTGGTCGGTGAGTTCCACTACTTACGTTAAGTGCTATTTCTGACCTTTCAAAGTAAAATATCTTAATTACTTCTTCTTTAAATACCTTGGCATTTTAACACCTTGTGTGCCAAAATCTCTAAACTCTTGACTTTGGGATCTACTTAAGGCCTTGACCTTTTTCTTTCTTTTCTTTATCTTTCTTATACTTTTCTTAAACTCAAAATACTGATAGGGTATTTTTCCATATGCATCTATAAGTGAAACTAACTAGGTAACACACAATCATGCATAGAACACAAAAGAAATCTGCACATACAATATTTCTACTACGAGAAATCAACGGAAAACACCTCTTACTACAGGCGAGCAGTACTTCTAAACATTTCTCTATACTGCACATAAATAATAAGGGAAAACATTTATAGAAAGTATAAATACATTCTTACTTGAAGACGGCAAGGCTGATGCTGATGTGTGTGTGATGCTGGAGAATGGGGACTGCTCTGATACCAACTTGTAGCACCCCACCCTCCTCCCTACTAGTCTATGAGGGTGGAGCGCTACTGGACTATTAACTTATCTTAACTAATGTTGCTCACAAGTAAATATCAATACTTAAAATCTTCAAAAACCCAAGAGATACAATTAGTGGTAGCTGCAAACATATATGACTCATCTATACATACTACTCAAGCATATGTTCACAACTAAAACTATACATCAATCTGAACATGCTAGAAACTATATATATAAATCAGAACTTGCATGCAACAATAATACAACTCAAATAATGGAACTAATGGCACAGCAATTAAAAGGAAGAGTTCTAAAACACAAAATATTCAATAAGCAAATCCAGCAACATGAAAGAATAGTTCCAACATTCTGAATACAAAATCTTAATGAATTTCTAAACTAAGTCCCAAGGCTTCCATAGTCCAAATATCACACATCCATCCACACCTCCTTGTCGCCTTCCTTCGCTATAGCTTTTCCTTTCCCTTATCTGTAGTAAGAGGAAAATGCAGCTATAAGGAAAATGCTTAGTAAGCGCTATCTAGCTCACAAAACTCGAATATGCATGTAAACTGGAAGAAAACTAAAAACTGAATACTTAAAAGAAATACTACTCATGCTCATCTAATAACAAATAATAATAAGAAAGTTCTAACAACATGCTAGCATAAAAGGAAACTAAACTTGCTGATTTTAAACTTATGTGAAGCTTATTTCACTTGTTTAAAATTTATACTTTTATATTTCAAAATAATAATCTTTTGGGCCCAGGATTAGTACCATTGCGCACTCCCTAATAGCAACTGGGGTAGCGAGCCACCAGTCCTACGAGGGTAAAGACCTTCGTCTTACCAGGGCCAAAACCTCAGAATTGGTCACCTGGATTTGTTTAACGACAAGCTCGGAAGTCGGGTACTAGCCTCTTTAAGTAAAATACTTCTTACTTATTAATACTTCTAATAATTGAATGCCTTGAACAAAACTGCAATACTTAAACAATTCTAAAACTGTAAAACTTAACAAAATCTGCACTATGATACTTAACAAAATCTTACTTAACAAAATCTGCACTATAATACTTAACAAAATCTGCACTGTAAGCTTAACAAAATCTGCACTATAAGCTTAACAAAATCTGCACTATAACACTTAACAAAATCTACACTGTAAGCTTAACAAGATCTGCACTATAAGCTTAACCAAAAATCTGAGCTGCACATCTAATTATGCTTCTAATGATCTAACTGGATCTTTCCACAACTAAAATTATTCATACCCATTGCAACACAAACCGAAAACCAACCATCCTTCTGTTCAGTGCTACGGTAAGGAAACAAAAGGACCGAATTGCCACACTTAACCTTTCATTGCAGTGACCACCGAAACCAACACCTTTCCCCCTGTTCAGTACCACGGCAAGGAAACCAAAAGGGACCAAAATGCAACTAGTAAGGATAATTGCTACTGTAAACCTAAAACCATAATTATTCTTCATGCTCTGTGCCACGGCAACAAAAAAAATAGAAAATTGCTAGATTTCATATGAACCGAACATGCTCATCAAGGTCACAAACAACAAATCTAATTCAGACAACTGAAATACTAAATTCAAAGACTGAAGAAACAAAAACCACATGCTAAACAACGAATCTATTTCCTTTCTTTGAGATTCACGGCAGCAACATCAAAATCAACAATCTTTACAACATGCTTCAAATTCAAGAAGAACAAAGGTCCGAAACTACTCCTACTGCAGGTGAGAAGCACTTACCTTGTTCTTGGACTTACAACCGAACGAAAGGGCTGCTAGGGTTTCGGAAAACTTGGAATCTCAGCCTCTTCTTCGTGCCTACGGCTTCTCTTCGACAAGGAGATCTCTGTTCCGTGAAGAGCTCACGGGATTAGCCCTTCGCCGACCGCCGGAGATGAAACCCTAACCTCCTCCTTTGCATTTTTGCCCGAGCAGCCGTCGCACGCGAGAGAGGAGAGGAAGAGATTTATGTCACGGCAATTAAAAGCCTAAGTTCCTCTCTTATCTCCCTTTATAATACCTAGATATTTCTGTTATCTATTACTACTTAAATTAATTTCGCCCTCTCTTTAATCAGCACGACCCTTCTGGGTCCTTGGTCATCACGCTTCGCTTAAGTCTCGGGTCGGAGGTCGCGGGTTCGAATCTCGGCCGAACTTCTTTATTTTTTTGAAACTTCTTTCTTTTGGTAAAAATACCAAAGGAACTCCAAAAATTGCATAAAAATATTCTAAAAATTCCTAAAAATCTCTAGAATATTTCTAAAGCATTTCTAAGTATTTATAAGCACTTTTAGAACTCCAAATAATGAAATTTGAGGTGTTACAATACCATAAGCCGGAAAGTCATTTATGATCCAAAGAAGAGCAACCTTCATTATAAACATCTAATTAGTTTGAACATCGTATGTAGGAAAACCTTCATCTCATAATTGTTTCAATTCTGCAATCAGTGGTTGAATATAAATATCTATTAATTTTTTTGGATTATGCGGGCCAGGGACAATCAAAGTTAAAAACATATAGGGTGTTTTCATGCACATCCCAGGTGGAAGATTATATGGAGTTACAATAACTGGCCAACATGAATAATTTCTACCTGATTTACCAAACGGAGCAAATCCATCAGCACACAGACCTAATCTAATGTTTCGAATCTCCTTTGCAAATTTTGGATATGTTCTATCAAAATTTTTCCATGCCTCTACATTTGATGGATGACACATTAACCCCTTTTCTGTTTGATGATTTACATGCCAAGTCATGTGTTCAGCAGTTGCCTTTGATGCATAAAGCCTTTGTAACCTAGGAGTTAAAGGCAAATAAAACATCTAACTGTATGATTTACGTCGTTGTTGATTCCTTTTGGTGCTCTTGTACTGATCTTGATTACAGAATTTACAAACATATGCATCTGCATTATCTCCCCAATATAGCATACAACCATCTCTGCATACATCAATTCTTTCCATCGGAAGACCTAATTCTTTGATAAGTTTTTTCATAATATAAAAATCATTGGGCAATATATTATCACGCGGCAATGCCTCTTCAAAAGTTTGAACAAACTTATTAAAACAATCTTCCGACACATTACACTCTGACTTGACATTCAACAGTCTTGCGGTGAGAGATAATTTAGTGTGAGTGTCACAACCAACCCATAATGGTTCATCAGCAGCACTCAACACTACTTGAAATTTAATATATGTTTCATCAACACTTGGTACTTCTACCGTCTCCAATGGTGATGTATAAGTATTAAACATTTGTTCAACTGGTGGAGGATAACTAGAACTTGTACCATGCATGTCTGGATTGAAATTCTGACCTGCTGCATCAATTATCATCCTCTAATATCGATTTAGTTGATTATAATAACTTTGATCACCACTAACTGAGACTTGTATATTTCATTCATAATCCTCATCAGATATGAATGGCTCACCATGAGATGTCCAATTATAGTAATTCGGGGTAAATCCAAATCTACAAAGATGTTCTTCAACTTTATCAGAGGGTAAAAATTTACCATTGTGACACTTTATACACGAACACCTTATCTTATTGTCATCCATATACTAAACTTGACTACATGCAAAATTCAAATATTGCCTCAAGCCAATGATAAAATCATCAGTTAAACCCCGACGGTTAGGCAAATTATTATTATAGATCCAACTTCTTTCATTCTGCATTTTGTCTGTTTACAATAAATTACATTAATAAAAACTTCTAGACAACAAACTAATGGTAAATATGTAGCAAGTGAACATACATATGAAAATACTATATAACAACCAAAATAAAAATAAGAGATAGTACAATAGACAAACACAGTATCATTATTACTATCATTATTAATAAACAAGTCTAAATACATATACGTGACAAAGGAGAACAACAACGAGTGTAACGACCACACCTCCCTACTACTCTCTAGAGGTGGACGCTACTTTACTACCAACTCAACTTAACCGGTATGATCGAAACCACGAGGAGTCTCTATCGAAAAATTTTGACAACATCTCCCCTGTACCGATGACCATAAACTGAGATACATATATAGTATACATCAGCCATAGGTGGCTGGAACATATATCAAACACCCACGCAATTAAATAAGTGTCAAACACCAAAATATCTACTTATTAAACAGAACTCATCTCAGCATACAATCTAAAACCAGAATAATCTTCAATGACATGAAATGTAAGATACAATCTCAAATATTTATTAACCACTAAAACACGGAAACTCAAAAACATCCCAAGTCTCTCCCATAGTCCTGGCATCACACACCATCCGCACCATCTTGTCGCCTTCCTTTGCTATATCTTTTCCTTTCCTTTATCTGCAGTAAGAGGAAATGCAAACTATAAGCAAAATTGCTTAGTAAGCGCTATCTAACTCACAAAAACTCGAATATGCATGTATACAAGAAGAAACTAGAAACTGAATGCTTTAAAAGAAAACATATATAGCTGCTCATGTTAAAAGTGCTAAAATTAGGAAATAAATCTGCTCATGCATAATCCATAGCAAAGCACTAAAATCTGCATACACATGATGTACAAGGATAAAACTGCATGCTGGAAGATAAGGCTGATCATGCTCAATAAACTAATCTGGAAACAAATAAAACTAATACTGCATGCTTCAAATTAAAAGAAGCTAAACTTGCTGACTCTAAACATAAGAGAAGCTTGTTTCATTTGTTTCAAAACTTATACTTTACTACTTCAAAATAGTAATCAACTTCTCTTGGGCCCAGGCGTAGTACCAAAGCGCGCTCCCTAATAGAGACTGTGGTAGCTAGTCACAAGTCCTACGAAGGTAAAGACCTTGGTCTTACTAGGGCCAAGACCTTGCAATTGGTCACCTGGATTTGTTTAACGACAACCTTGAAAGTCGGGTACTAGCCTCTTCAAAGTAAAATATCTTATTATCTTAATTACTTCTTTAAATGCCTTGGCATTTTAATAAGTACCTTGTGTGCCAAAATCCCTAAAGTCTTGACTTTGGGATCTACTTAAGGTCTTGGCCTTTTTCTTTCTTTTTTTTATCTTTCTTATACTTGTTAATACCTCTAATAAAAGGACGTCTCATACCAAAACTGCACTAAAATGCTTATTAACATTTCACTGAAATGCTTAACAGAATTGCATGGAAATACTTAATAAAACTGTACTGAAATGCTTAATAAAATCTACTCTAAGATTTGAGTTCCGCATATAATACATATCAAAATCTGCAAGCAATACTTATAAAAAATCTGCATACTATAAGCTTTAACAGAATCTGCCTTCAAGCTTATATAGAAATCTGCATATATAACTAACAAAAATCTGCACTACATTATCCTAAATCTTGCTACAACAAAACTAAAAAGGAACAGTCAAATCCCCTTAGTAAAGACAAGTCAATTAGCTCAAGCAAAAGAAATGTCATCTACTAAAATAATGCTGCTGCTATCAAAAGTTGATACGTGAACATAATAATATACTAGAACATACAAGAAACCAAAACATAATGCAATGCAGAAGAATTTCTTAAACTACTCTTTAGTTCCAAACCAACCTAATGCTATACAAAAACCGAAGCAAGGAAAATAAAGCACACTAGCTACTCTTAAGCTTCTAGTCATCCCAATGCTATACAAGAAATCCAAAGCAAGGAAAACAAAACACACTAGCTGTACAGAAAATCCAAAGCATGGAAACAAAGCACACTAGCTGTACAGAAAATCCAAAGCATGGAAACAAAGCACACTAGCTGATAAAAGAGCGATAATGATTCCTCATGCTCAATGCCACGACAAGGAAATAAAAGAAACCAAAACGCTATTCATAGCCATTCAAAACTACAACCTACTGAAGCTTGAAAACTGTATAAAACTTATTCAAGACTTATTCTTTTATAGAGCAATAGAGATCAAGTCTACAGGTCTAATCTCACCACTGAGGAATCTAATCGAATGTTCCCAAAACCAAACAGTAAGGGTGTAAGCATTTAGGTAACAGAACTCAAGCCATTATTCCCACCCATTAAGGTAACAGCATTAAGGAAATTACATGCTCAAAATAACCGAATTGCTTAAACCACATGCCAAATCCATTAAAACCCCTTCTCATCTTCCTATAAGAACTCACGGCAGCAAGCACAACCAACAATCTTCACAGAAAATTCGAAAACAAAAGGAATAGGAACCCGGAACTATCCTACTGCAGGTGAGTAGCAACTTACCTTCGGTTCTTGAACTTACAACCCGGAAACAACTTCTAGGGTTTCGGAGAAAACCCAAACTTCGGCTCTTCTTGTGTCTACAACTTCTCCTCGATGAAAAGAATCACATCTGAGTGAAAACCTCACGAGAATACTCCTTCGCCGGTCACCGGAGAAGCCCTAGCCTCCAGCTGCGATTTCGCCCGAAACGAGAAGCGCCGACGCACGCGAGGGGGAAAGGTGAGAAAGAATTCGGGTCTCAGTTAATACCTAAGTTCTTTTCTTATAACTAGGGTTCTTATTAAACGCTATACCTTAAATATTTGTCGTTGCCTATCTGATCAGCATCGACCACTTGCACACTTGGTCAACCGGATCCGCTTAAGAGTTGGCTCGGCCAGAGGTCACGTGTTCGAATCTCGGCTTGGACAATTTTTTGTCGAAACTTCTTTCGTTTAGTAAAAATACCAAACGACCTCCAAAAATTGTATAAAAATACTCTAAAAATTTCTAAAAATCTCTAGAATATTTCTATAGCATTTTCAAATATTTTTAAATTACTTTTGGGACTCAAAATGAGGAAATTTGGGTTGTTACAATTCCCCATACCTTATAAAAAGTTCATCCTCGAACTTAGAATAACTCTGGATATTTCTGTCTCATACTGTCTTCACCCTCCCAGGTAACTTCCTCATGCTTCTGGCTCTTCCAGATGACCTTCATTTGTGGCACCTCTTTGTTTCTTAGTCTCTTGACTTCTCTGTCCACTATCTGTGTAGGTCTTCTCTCATAACTAAGATCCTCCTGGATCTGCACTGATTGAGGCTGAATCACTTGGCTAGGGTGGTGGAGACACTTCTTTAGCATGGAGACATGAAATACATTGTGTATTGCCGACATGTCCTGTGGTAAATCAAGCTTGTAAGCTACCTTCCCAGTCTTCTCTGTAATCAGGTAAGGTCCCACATAGCGAGGACTTAATTTTCCCTTCTTGCCAAATCTCATCACTCCCTTCATAGGAGCAACCTTGAGAAAAACTGAATCCCCTACTTGGAACTCAAGTGGCCTACGACGTGTGTCAGCATAACTTTTCTGTCTACTCTGGGCAGTCTCAATCCTCTGTCTGATCTTCTGGATAGCCTGACTGGTCTCATCTATTATCTCAGTCTGAATACCCAACTCTACTTCCATTTCTTTTCTTTCACCTGCTTCTTGCCAGCAAATGGGTGATCTGCACTTCCTGCCATACAACGCCTCATATGGTGTCATCTTGATGGTGGCCTGATAGCTATTGTTGTAGGCAAATTCAGCTAAGCACAGATACTTGCACCAACTTCCCTTGAAATCTAGCGCACAAACTCTGATCATATCTTCTAAAATATGATTTACCCGCTCTGTCTGTCCATCAGTCTGAGGATGGAAGGTTGTGCTGAACTTGAGTTTGGTGCCTAGTGCATTCTGAACACACTCCCAAAAGTGAGAGGTGAAACGCCCATCTCTATCAGAAACAATAGATTTAGGAACTCCGTGAAGTCTGATCACCTCCTTAACATATAGCTGTGTCAACTGCTCTATAGAGTGGGGCACCTTGATGGCTAGAAAATGGGTAGACTTGGTCAATCGGTCCAATATTACCCATATCGCATCATATCCATTCGTGGTTCTTGGAAAACCTGTTATAAAGTCCATGGATATGTCTTCCCACTTTCACTCTAGTATTGGGAGAGGCTGTAGAACTCCTCCTGGTCTCTGGTGCTCTGCTTTGACCCTCTGACATGTCAGGCAGGTACTGACATATTTTGCAACATCTCTTTTGAGTCCAGACCACCAGAATCTCTGTTTCACATCCTGATACATCTTGGTAGCACCAGGATGCATGGAGTATGGTGTACTATGAGCTTCTTCTAAAATTCTCTTTCTCAGTTCTTCATCATTGGGGACATAAAGGCGGCTCCCCTGATAAAGAATTCCACTGTCTGATACTCGAAACTCTGAATTTTCCCCTTTTTGTACCCCTTGCTTGATCTTTTGGATATCTGTATCTTCACTTTGCTTTCTCTATATATCCTCAAGCAAGTAGACTCTAAGGTCAATGCAGAGAGTTGCCCATAAATAATTTCAATTCCAAAATCTGACAACTCCTTCTATAGTGGTAGCGCTAATGATGACAAGTGCATCAGAGTTGCATTGGACTTTCGACTTAGCGCATCTGCCACTTTGTTAGCTTTGCCTGGGTGGATAGTCTTTGACCAACTCTAGCCACCTGCGTTGTCTCATGTTTAAGTCTTTCTGGGTGAAAAATACTTTAAACTCTGATGGTCTGTGAAGATTCTGCACTAAACTCCATACAAATAATGTCGCCAGAGTTTTAGTGCAAAGACCACGGCTGCCAGCTCAAGATAATGAGTGGGGTAGTTCTTCTCATAATCTTTGAGTTGTCTGGAAGCATAAGCTATAACTTTTCCTTCTTGCATGAGTACAGCTCCTAGGCCCATCTTGGAAGCATCACTGTAGATGTCAAAACTCTTGTCACTTTCTGGAACTATCAGGATGGGAGCACTGGTCAGTCTCTTCTTTAGCTCTTGGAAACTTTGCTCACATTTGTCTGACCATTCAAACTTCTTATTCTTCCTCGTCAGGGCTGTAAGTGGAGAGGCTATCCTGGAAAAGTCCTCCACGAATTTCCTGTAGTACCTAGCTAAACCAAGGAAGCTTCTGATCTCCCTGACATTCTTGGGTCTACTCCAGTTGTTGACCGCTTCTATTTTGGCAGGATCCACTTGGATGCCTTCTTTAGAAATGATGTGACCTAGAAACGCCACCTGATTTAACCAGAACTCGCACTTTGAGAATTTAGCATAAAGCTGCTTCTGCTGTAGGGTCTGCAGGACTATTCTCAAGTGCGTGTCATGCTCCTCTAGGGTTCTGGAATAGACTAGAATGTCGTCGATGAACACGATGACAAATTTGTCAAGGTATTCTCTGAACATTCTATTCATTAAGTCCATGAAGACTGCAGGTGCATTAGTCACACCAAAAGGCATAACTACGAACTTATAGTGTCCGTATCTGGTCCTGAAAGTTGTTCTGGGTATATCGCTTTCCTTCACTTTCAACTGATGGTACCCAGAGCGCAGGTCTATCTTGGAGAACACTGTTGCCCCTTTCAATTGATCAAATAAGTCGTCGATTCTGGGCAGTGGGTACTTGTTCTTGATTGTCACTTGATTCAGAGCCCCATAATCTATGCACATCCGCATATATCCATCCTTCTTCTTGACAAACAACACAGGAGCTCCCCATGGTGAATGACTAGGGCGGATGAAGCCTTTGTCAAGCAACTCCTAAAGTTGTTCTTGTAACTCTTTCAGCTCTACTGGAGACATGCGGTATGGAGCTTTTGAAATTGGACCGATACCAAGAACCAATTCAATTTCAAACTCCACTTCTCTGTTAGGAAGTAGTCCAGGTAGCTCTTCTGGGAATACCTTTGGGTACTCACAGACTACCCGAACATCTTCCCGCTTGGGTCTTTCTTGTTCTTCTGTACTCACAATGAATGCAAGAAAATCAACACACCCTTTAGCTAACATCTGGTGAGCTGTCAGAGAAGAGAGGAGTTTCTGGGTCCTCCTCCTTGGCACTCCTATGAATTCAAAGGTTGGTTCACCCTCTGGACTAAAAATCACTTTCCTTCTACGGCAGTCCACTGAAGCACTGTACTTGCTGAGGAAATCCATACCCAAAATGATGTCGAAATCCTACATGGCGAGGACTACCAGATCAACATATAGCTCTCGGTCTGAAATTCTGACTGGTACAGTCTGAAGCCACTAGTTGGATTCCATGACTTCCCCAGAAGGTAGGGTCGTCAGGAACTTGGATTTCATGCTTTCTGTAGGTACCTGTAATTCTTTGGCAAAGGGTACTGATACAAAAGAATGGGTCGCTCCAGTATCAAATAGTGCAGTAGCTAAATGCTGAAAAATAACTACTTGACCTATTACGACCGTGGAGGCACTAGCAGCCTCCTCTTTAGTGAGGGAGAATACTCTGGCACTGGCTGGAGCTGGTGGGGCTTCCAACCTTCCTTGACTGAGCTGAGGTCATTCCAGAGTTGCAGGCATATAATGTAACTGAGGCTTGCCTCCATATTGTATTGGTTGTGGCTGAGATGCTTTGAGCTTGTTAGGGCATTCCCTAGCCATGTGTCCTTCCTGCCCACACGAATAGCATCCCGTCTTACCCAAAAGACAGGCTCCTGGATGTGTTCTCCCACATTTAGGACAGAGAGGGAACTTGATCTGCTTGTTTGCTGGTCCTCCCTTCTGGTTACCTCCTGAGTTCCACTGCTTTCTCTTGTGACCCTTGCCCTTCCAGTTCTGCTTACTTGATTGGGGTTTCTGGCTCCCCACTGTCTTGTCTTCAATCTTGACCGGCTTCAGCGACTAATGCTCTATTGACCGGCTCTTCGCCAGTCTGGGGCTGGTGAGTTCCACTACTCACATTAAGTGCTATCACTGGTCTTAGTATCCTGAGCATCATTCTGACTCGTTCCTTCTCCGTGCTTACTAGCTCTGGGCAGAGGCGAGCTAGCCTGTTGAACCTTTTAACTACTTCTTCCACTGACAGGTCACCTTGTCTGAATTCTATAAACTCTTCATAGTGCTTATTGGTGATCTGCTGGCGGAAGAATTCTTCATAAAACTCTATCTCGAAGTCAGCCCAGCTCATCTGATTGACTACTCTCTTGCTCTTCACTCTCTCCCACCACATACGGGTATCTCCAGATAAGCAGAAAGCAGCACACTTGACCTTCTCGACTTCTGGCCAGTCAAGAAGCTCCAAGGTGCTCTCCAATGTCTTGAACCAAGTCTGAGCATCCCAGGTCTCAGTCGTGCCTGAGAAACTTTCTGGCTTCAGCTTCAGCCACTGTGTCAGGTATGCTTCTTGTCTTCTAGGAGCTGTGATGACTTCCAGGGCGGCTGGTGGGACCTCAGTCACCACTGGAGTCTCCACGTTTACAGTTGAGGGAGTGGTAGGAACTGACTGCTGATTATCCATCAGATTGACAATCACTTATTACCGCTCTGCTACTTGTCCCTGGAGTTGAGCAACAACTTCAAAAAGATTGGTCTCAGTTGTTCTGGGCTCCTCGTTCTCCTAAGCTCGGTTCTTAGTACGAGTGGTACGGGGACACCCTCTTCTTGACATCTCGTCACACAGAGGGAAAACTTGAAATCATCACTATACTTTCTAGATATATCTTACTTAAGCATGATTCTTGAATTTAAACACATATGAGCAGGTACTTCTAAACATTTCTCTATACTGCAAGCACTAAAGGAAAAGCATAAAAGAAAGTATAAATACATTCTTACTTGAAGACGGCAAGGCTGATGCTGATGTGTGATGATGGAGAATAGGAACTGCTCTGATACCAACTGTAACGACCACACCTCTCTACTACTCTCTAGAGGTGGATGCTACTTTACTACCAACTCTACTTAACCGGTATGATCGAAACCACGAGGAGTCTCTACCAAAAAATTTCGGCAACATCTCCCCTGTACCGGTGACCATAAACTGAGATACATATATAGTATACATTAGCCACAGGTGGCTGAAACATATATCAAACACCCACGCAATTAAATAAGTGTCAAACACCAAAATATCTACTTATTAAACAGAACTCATCTCAGCATACAATCTAAAACCAGAATAATCTTCAATGACATGAAATGTAAGATACAATCTCAAATATTTATTAACCACTAAAACACAGAAACTCAAAAACATCCCAAGTCTCTCCCATAGTCCTAGCATCACACACCATCCGCACCACCTTGTCACCTTCCTTTGCTATATCTTTTCCTTTCCTTTATCTGCAGTAAGAGAAAATGCAAACTATAAGCAAAATTACTTAGTAAGCGCTATCTAACTCACAAAAACTCGAATATGCATGTATACAAGAAAAACTAGAAACTGAATGCTTTAAAAGAAAACATATATAGTTGCTCATGTTAAAAGTGCTAAAATTAGGAAATAAATCTGCTCATGCATAATCCATAGCAAAGCACTAAAATCTGCATACACATGATGTACAAGGATAAAACTGCATGTTGGAAGATAAGGCTGATCATACTCAATAAACTAATCAGGAAACAAATAAAACTAATACTGCATGCTTCAAATTAAAAGAAGTTAAACTTGCTGACTCTAAACATAAGAGAAGCTTGTTTCATTTGTTTCAAAACTTATACTTTAATACTTCAAAATAGTAATCAACTTCTCTTGGGCCCAGGAGTAGTACCAAAATGCGCTCCCTAATAGAGACTGTGGTAGCTAGTCACAAGTCCTACGAGGGTAAAGACCTTGGTCTTACCAGGGCCAAGACCTTGGAATTGATCACCTGGATTTTTTTAACGACAACCTTGGAAGTCGGGTACTAGCCTCTTCAAAGTAAAATATCTTATTATCTTAATTACTTCTTCTTTAAATGCCTTGGCATTTTAATAAGCACCTTGTGTGCCAAAATCCCTAAAGTCTTGACTTTGGGATCTACTTAAGACCTTGGCCTTTTTCTTTCTTTTCTTTATCTTTCTTATACTTGTTAATACCTCTAATAAAAGGACGTCTCATACCAAAACTACACTAAAATGCTTATTAACATTTCACTGAAATGCTTAACAAAATTGCATGGAAATACTTAATAAAACTGTACTGAAATGCTTAATAAAATCTACTCTAAGATTTAAGTTCTGCATATAATACATATCAAAATCTGCAAGCAATACTTATAAAAAATCTGCATACTATAAGCTTTAACAAAATCTGCCTTCAAGCTTATATAGAAATCTGCATATATAACTAACAAAAATCTACACTACATTATCCTAAATCTTGCTACAACAAAACTAAAAAGGAACAGTCAAATCCCCTTAGTAAAGACAAGTCAATTAGCTCAAGCAAAAGAAATGTCATCTACTAAAATAATGTTGCTGCTATCAAAAGTTGATACGTGAACGTAATAATATACTAGAATATACAAGAAACCAAAACATAATGCAATGCAGAAGAATTTCTTAAACTACTCTTTAGTTCCAAACCATCCTAATGCTGTACAAAAACCGAAGCAAGGAAAATAAAACACACTAGCTACTCTTAAGCTTCTAGTCATCCCAATGTTGTACAGGAAATCCAAAGCAAGGAAAACAAAGCACACTAGCTGTACAGAAAATCCAAAGCATGGAAACAAAGCACACTAGCTGTACAGAAAATCCAAAGCATGGAAACAAAGCACACTAGCTGATAAAAGAGCGATAATGATTCCTCATGCTCAATGCACAGCAAGGAAATAAAAGAAACCAAAACGCTATTCATAGCCATTCAAAACTACAACCTACTGAAGCATGAAAACTGTATAAAACTTATTCAAGACTTATGCTTTTATAGAGCAATAGAGATCAAGTCTACGGGTCTAATCTCACCACTGAGGAATATAATCGAATGCTCTCAAAACCAAATAGTAAGGGTGTAAGCATTTACGTAACAGAACTCAATCCATTATTCCCACCCATTAAGGTAACAACATTAAGGAAATTACATGCTCAAAATAACTGAATTGCTTAAACCACATGCCAAATCCATTAAAACCCCTTCTCATCTTCCTATAAGAACTCACGGCAGCAAGCACAACCAACAATCTTCACAGAAAATTCGAAAACAAAAGGAATAGGAATCCGGAACTATCCTACTGCAGGTGAGTAGCAACTTACCTTCGGTTCTTGAACTTACAACCCGGAAACAACTTCTAGGGTTTCGGAGAAAACCCAAACTTCGTCTCTTCTTGTGTCTACAACTTCTCCTCGATGAAAAGAATCACATCCGAGTGAAAACCTCATGAGAATACTCCTTCGCCGGCCGCCGGAGAAGCCCTAGCCTCCAGCTGTGATTTCGCCCGAGACGAGAAGCACCGACGCACGCGAGGCGGAAAGGTGAGAAAGAATTCGGGTCTCGGTTAATACCTAAGTTCTTTTCTTATAACTAGGGTTTTTATTAAATGCTATACCTTAAATATTTGTCGCTGCCTATCTGATCAGCATCGACCGCTTGCACACTTGGTCAGCCGGACCCGCTTAAGAGTTAGCTCGGCCGGAGGACGCGGGTTCGAATCTCGACTTGGACAATTTTTTGTAGAAACTTCTTTTGTTTAGTAAAAATACCAAACGACCTCCAAAAATTGCATAAAAATACTCTAAAAATCTCTAAAATATTTCTATAGCATTTTCAAATATTTTTAAATTACTTTTGGAACTCGAAATGAGGAAATTTGGGTTGTTACAACGAGCGTCTCTCCAAACCGCATCGATGTACAAACCTACACAAGCAACAATACAATGTTTAAATTTTATATAAGATTCAAAAACAATTATATCCTCCGACACCCACGGAGAGCAACAGCCGACAAGAGCCGGCAGCGACGGTCGGGGTCGGCAGCGACGGCCAGAGCCAGCAGAGACCGCTAGGAGCCAGCAGCGGTTACCAACGGAAGCACAAGATCGGCAGCAGCTGTTGGTTGATCCTAGGAATATCGTACCGGTTCCACTATACAAAAATTTTGTACAAGTGTCGAACTTTTCCTAACAACCTATTGTGTTCTTTAGAAATTAAATTCGAAATCGCAAACGGAACTTAACATTATTGATTCCAAATTTTACTTATCTGTTCTTAGTGGTTTAGACTTGGATCACAAACGATGCTTAACATTATTGATCCAAATCCACCCATGTTATAAATTTAATTAAATATTAATTTCAGAAATCGACTTCCAGGTTAAACATGGCGAGTCACTAGGCCTTCTTGGGTATGGGAGCATCCACCACTTCTTAGGCAAAGCCTTTCAATGAAATCTAATATTTAATTTCCTTATATAACCCTAGGTTTAACCAAAAGGAACAATCGGATCACAAATTCGAAAAACAAAAAAAATACAAACTCGAATCACAAATTCGAAACCTAAAATTATATGCCTCTTGTGTTTGGTATTTCAAAAACTATACAAAGAAAACTAGTATGATGTGGAATAGAATTACTAGTTATACCTTTCTTTGTAAGTAACAACCTTTTGATCTTCTATTGTATTCCCCTTCACCTCTTGGATGTCGTGTGGGCGACGATCTTCCAAGATGCAAAACCACTCGAGCCTTCTTCTTATGCAATCCAAGTTTCGGCCACCTTCCACCTCCAAGGGATGCTAGGGTGCAATACCTCCTTCACTCCTTCTTCTTCTCCTTCAAGCAAAACCGGCCACCAATGCCTCTCCAAGGATCAATGACGTCGGCCACAAGAAGAAAGAAGGAAAAGAGAAAGGGTCGGCCACCAAGGATTGAAGAGAGGAATAGAATAGGTTGTGTGTCACTTGAAGGCACCCTCTACCTCTCTTTTATAATCCTTGGTGAATCCAAAAAGGGAAAGTTTTATAACAAAAATTAAAACTTCCTTTTATTTCTTTAACATGGCTAAAAATAAAAAATTACAACACCCTTTTCTCCATGTCATGGCCAGCCACCAATGCAAACACCAATCAAGGAAAGATCTCAATCAAAAATTAAAATATACACTTTTAAAATCCTTTTTGTGGAAAGCTATAAAAGATATGTTTTATAAATTAAAATCTCTTTCTTTTAAATCCTTTTATAGATATCTATAAAGAAAAGATTTTAAAATAAAACTTCTCTTTTAATTTATGGCTACAAAAAAGGAAGGTTTTATCAAAAATTAAAATCTTTCTTTCACATTATAGATAACTACAAATAAGGAAAGATTTCAAATCTCTCTTTAATCTTTTGTAGAAAGCTATAAAAGGAAATATTTTAAAATTTAAAACTCTCTTTTAAAACCATGTGGATGAATCATAAAAGGAAAATTTTTAACAAAATAAAAACTTCTTTTTATTTCCTTTTGTGACCGATCTAAAAAAAAGAAAAGTTCTATAATTAAAATCTCTCTTTTAAATCATTTTGTGGATGGCTATAAAAGGAAAGATTTTAAACAAAATAAAACTTCCTTTTTCTTCTTTACTTAGATGGTTAAAAAGGAAAGTTTTGACAAATTAAAATCTTTCTTTCAAACCATTGTACATGGCTACAAAATTTTTTTTTAAAACTTCCTTTTAAGTCTTATATGGCCGACCCCCTTAGCCTGGACACCAAGCTTGGCCGACCCATCCTTAGGCACCAAGTAACTCATGTGGCCGGCCACATCTTAGACACCAAGATGGCCTAGGTCAGCCCCCTTTACTTGGGTAAGAAGCTGGGCTTAGGTGGATACTAGGCTTTATATAAGAGGCTACAATAGGGACCGAGAGGAGAAATTGGTTTTCGTCTCCCGATGAACTTGAGCTTCCTGTGTTCGCCCCGAACACCCAATTCAAGTTCATCAATAATAATTCATTCCACTAAAGAATTATTATTGAACTACCGCACCAATCCCAAATTACATTTTGGACTCCTTATTATGAGTGTGTTAATCTTCCTGTGTTTAAGATGTCGGATGCCCACTAATTAAATGAGTTACTGACAACTCTCTTTAATTAATATCTTATTCCAAGAGTAGTACCACTCAACCTTATCGTCATGTCGGACTAAGTCCACCTGTAGGGTTTACATGACAATCCTTATGAGCTCCTCTTGGGGACATTATCAACCTAGATTACTAGGACACAGTTTCCTTCTATAATCAACAACACACACTATAAATAATATCATTTCCCAACTTATCGAGCTTATTGATTTATCGAACTAAATCGTACCCTTTGATAAATCAAAGAAATAAATATTAAGTATATGTGCTTGTTATTATATTAAGGTTAAGAGCACACACTTCCATAATAATAGAGGTATTGTTCTTTTATTTAGTCAGTATAAGAAGAAACTACCTCAAATGGTCCTGCTCAATACACTCATAGTGTACTAGTGTAATTTATCAGTCAAGATAAACTAATACTTAATTACACTACGACTATTCCAATGGTTTGTTCCTTTTCATCTCAGTCGTGAGCTACTGTTTATAATTTATATGGAATTGATAACATGATCTTCTATGTGTGACACCACATATCATGTTATCTACAATATAAATTAATTGAACAACTACACTTAGCATATAAATGTAGATATTGACCAATGTGATTCTTATTTCTAAATATATGTTTATACAAAAAGCTAGACTTTTAGTATACATTCCAATAATCTCCCACTTATACTAAAAGACTATGCTGCAATATATCCTGCCATACATCTGATTCCCAATCCTTCAACATGCTCATCAAAAGCTCTTGCCTTAAGGACCTTAGTGAAAGGATCTCTCAGGTTATCATCTGATGCAATCTAGGCGGCAATAACTTCTCCTCGTTATACGATGTCTTGTATTTGGTGGTACTTGTGCTCTATTGTGTTTGCTTGCCTCATGAACTTATGGTTTCTTCGAGTTTGCTACTGCACCACTATTATTACAATAAATTATAATAATTTTGAACAAACCAGAAATCATGTCTAAGTCCATCATGAAGTTTCTGAGCCATTCAGCTTCTATGGCTACCTCAGAGGCTGCCATATTCTTAGCTTCCATAGTGGAATCTAAAAAAGCACCAATGCTTAACACTCCTCCATAGTTATGGCTTCACTTCCTAAAGTATACACAAAAACCCAGAGGTCGACTTATTATTGTCCTTATCTGATTGGAAGTCAAAAAATCGGTGTAACCTTCAGGGAGCAAATCATCTGCTTAGCATATAATCTCTAGTCCATCTCAAGTACTTTAATATATGCTTTACAGTAGTCTAGTGTCCTGGTCTAGGGTTACTTTGATATCTGCTAACCATGCCCTAGTAAAATAGATATCCGGTCTCGTGCATAGCATACATTAGGCTTCCTACAGCATAAGGAGCTGCCTTTATTTCTTCTATCTCCTTTGATGTCTTCGGAGACATCTCTTTAGATAAAACTACTCCATGTCTAAAAGGTAGAAAACCTTTCTTGGAGTCTTGCATGCTAAAACGAGCTAGGATCATATCGATATATGAAGCTTGGGATAAGCACAACGTTCTTTTCTTATGATCCCTTATTACTTTGATCCCGAGAATATGTGCACATTCTTCCAAGTCCTTCATATTGAATTGCTTGGACAACCATACCCTTACTTCTGACAACACTTTGATATTGTTTCCAACTATCAAAAATGTCATCTACGTATAGTACATGAAATACCACCACGTTTCCATCACACTTCTTGTATACACAAGACTCATCCAGAAACTGAATAAATCCATAGGTCTGGATTACTTCATTATATCGGATGTTCCAAGACCTTGAAGCTTTGCTTCAGTTCATAAATAGACCGATTGAGCTTACATACATGATGCTCTTTTCCCTTTGCAATGAACCCCTCTGGTTATTTTATATGGATGCTTTCTTCAAGACTTCCATTAAGGAAAGCTTTCTTGACATCCACTTGCCAAATCTCATAATCAATATGAGCAACAATAGATACAAGAATCCGGATAGACTTAAGCATGGCTACTGGTAAAAGGTTTCCCTTTTTCAACAAGCCTTGCTTTGAAAGTTTCCACCTTCCCGTCTGCCTCTCTTTTTCTATTGTAGACCTATTTACACCCAATGACTTTTACACTATTTGGTGGTTCTACAAGCTCCCAGACCTTATTAGAATACATAGATTCTATTTCTGTATTCATTGCTCTTTGCCAAGTTGCTGCATCTTTATCTTGGAGTGCTTCGTCATATGTCCGGGGATCAGATTCATGTTCACCAGGGATCAAGTCCAAAGACTCCCAAAACATGAATCTTTCAGGTTTCCTATCAACCCTCCCACTATGACGAGGCACTGTCTATAATTGTGCATTATTTGTGATACGTGTTGCAGTTTCTTGTGGTATCTCATCTTGTACTATTGGTACTAGATTAGAAGTGTCCTTTATTATTTCCTTAAGAACAAATTTACTTATGGGATTTTGGTTCATTACATAGTCCTCTTCTAAAAATCGGGCATTGGTGTTAACCATGACCTTTTGATTTTTAGAACAATAAACCTCCTTTCGTTTCTCTAGGATAATCCACAAACAAGTGAACTCCTGTTCTTAATTCCAACTTATTAGTGTCTCCCTTCAGCATATGTATTGGACTACCCCAAATCCGAATATGCTCTAGACTAGGCTTACACCCATTCTACAATTCTATGGGAGTAGAGGGTTCTGACTTAGAAGGTACTATGTTCACTTCCGTTTCCAGAGTATATCCTCAAAATGAATTTGGTAATTCTGAATAACTCATCATTGATATAACTATTTCCATAAGAGTCATATTCCTTCGTTCTACTACACCATTCTGTTGGGGTGTAACAGGTGTAGTTAGTTGGAGTTGAATCTTGACTTCTGATAAGTGACTCCTAAACTCTCCTAAGAGGTACTCACCATTACGATCTTACCGTAGTGTCTTGATACTTTTACCTTGACGTTTCTCCACATCAGCTTTGTACTCTTTGAACTCATCAAAACACTTAGACTTGTAGCACATCAAGTAAATGTACCCGTATCTCGAATAGTCATCTATCAAAGAGATGAAATATTCGAAACCACCTCTTGTCTGGATAGTCAAAGGTTATACAAATCAGAATGAACCAATTCCAACACATTTTCGGCTCCTTACCCCTTAGACTTAAAAAGCTTCTTGGTTATTTTTCCTTCCAAGTAAGACTCGCAGGTTGGAAAGTTTTCCACTAACAATGAACCCAAAAGTTCATCGACTATTATCATTTGAATCCTACTCAAGTTAATATAACCTAGCCTTAGATGCCAAAGATATGATTGGTTCATTTCTGAAGGTTGCTTTCTCTTATTAGAGTTAGAAGATATGTTATTAATTTCCATTTGTTGCATTGTGGGAGTTATTGGATTATAACGTACCAGAACTGATAACTTCCCTATTTTTCTTGATAACAACTTTGTTATCAAAATAGACAAAATATCTATCCTTAAATAGTTTTAGAAACTGAAATCAAGTTCTTTCTAAAACTTGGTACATAAAGACAATCAATGTTTTATTCCTATCAGAGGATAAACATCTCCCACTGCAACAACTGCTACTTTTGCAACAGTGCCCATGTAGACGGTATTTTCCCTTTTACATAGTTGTCAGGTTTCCTGGAACCCCTGCAATGAATTGCAGACATGATTAGTGGCTCCCATATCTACACACCAGTACCGGTAGATAACACCACTAAACATGTTTCAACAACTAATGAATAAAATATACTTTTATTGTTCTCATTTCTGAGAGGATAGTCCACCTTAGAGTCCAAGTTTTGTTTCCAATAATTGGGACTACTAAATCTATTTTATAGTATAACAACTAGGGGATTGACTAACATTTGAAATCCTAAGAATCATAAAAATATTTGGTCAATACCAACACCTCAAAATCCCCGTGAATTTTGTATGCCATATTAGTGTGGACGTATACAAATTCAATTTTTAAGAGGAGATTTTATCCATTAATTTTATTATCTCGTCAACTTAACTTTATGATAAATAAAATTAATAGTTGATATATCTTTGATCAAATATTTGGCCAAAACTTTGAATTTAAAATAATATTGATTCCTCAAAACAATATCATTTAAATTCACCAACACCTCAAACACCGTTAATTTTGTATGCCACGATAGTGTGGTCGTATACAAATTTAAATATTTGTAAGAGGAGAGTTTTACCCATTAATAACCTTGTCAACCTTTCTTTATGACAAATAAAATTACCTCAAACACCATGAATTTTGTATGCCACGATAGTGTGGACGTATACAAATCCAAACATTTGTAAGAGGGGTTTTACCCATTAATTTTATTATCTTGTCAACCTGACAAATAAAATTATCTCAAACACCATGAATTTTGTATGTCACGATAGTGTGGATGTATACAAATTCAAACATTTGTAAGAGGGGTTTTACCCATTAATTTTATTATCTTGTCAACTTGACAAATAAAATGTAACGACCCGCCTTCTACTGACCAGGCTGTGAGGTCGATCGTTACATTATGCTGTGCTAACAATTACCAAACCATCATTAAATCTAAGTGCGGAAGCTGTACTAATTAAAATTTTGCTAAACTATCATCATTTCTTGGTTCTACATGTGCTAAGGGGTGTAATCTAAACTATTCATGACATATATTACATTTCCCCAATGGTCAAGGAACTTAACTAAGAGTTTCTTGCTGGTGTCAGGCCTCCCAATCGATCCACGGATGGATTGGAATGGCCGGATCGATCCATTGATCGATCCAGGTGGCTACTGTATGCGAAAGTCAGGTTGGATCGATCCGGTGATCGATCCAGCACGCTACTGTTCTCAAGCCAATTTTCTGGATCGATCGGCTGATCGATCAAGACTGACCAATCGATCCAGTGATCGATCCCAGAGCCTACTGTTCGCGACAGAATTTGCTGGATCGATCGGCTGATCGATCCAGAAGCCTACTGTTCACGGTACGAACTCCCCAATCGATCGGCTGATCGACTGAGAAGTCTCCAATCGATTGACCGATCGATTGGGGTTTCTGATTTTATACCAGAACTCTGATTTCAACACTGTTTCGTGCCAAATTCATACACATGAGTTCTAACATGGCTATAAACATACTAACAACATTTAACTGACATTCTAAGCATGATTACTAACAATCTAAACAGGTCTTTCATGATTCATGCATCAAAATAACTAAAAATGTGGAAATAACGTTATATAAAACTAAAGTTTTAGTTTGCTAGTTTCTCCAAGATCTCTACTCCAGGTTCCTTCCACACACATCTTCATCATTGCATTGACCTCCAGCCTCCGCTAGTCCACCTTTCCTTTACCTTTATCTGCAGTATAAGGAAAAGAAAGTATCTATAAGCTTTCGCTTAGTAAGAAACCATCTACCTCACTAAAACATGCATTCGATGCAATATGCTTTTAAAACATGCTGTTTGACAGTGCGCTGATTAGACTGAAACATGGCATGTTATCATACATAGAAATCAAAGCTAGTCATGGCATACTATCATCTAAACATGTGTAATAAAAGCTGAACATGAACACCAAAGCATGGCATACGAAGCTAACCATAACTATCATGTGTAACAACAAGGAAAACTGAGCTGAACATGAATTAAACTAGTCTGGAACTGAATTCAAACTCAACTAACATAACTGATCTTTGTGAGTTTTGAAAAACTATAATATAATAGATTAAAATACATAATCATACTGCTAATGGTCCCGGCAACTGTACATGTTATGCGCGTATCCTCAACTAAACCCGGGGTTGCAAATCCCGAATTTAGCAAGGTTTACTAGGTTATCTAAACCTAGGTACCGACTATGGGAGCCCAGCTCAATGGATATCTAATCCTGTACAGTGCCACTACTGAAAATAAAATACTGAATCATAGCTAATTAATTTACCTTGCTTCTACTAGGTTATCTGAACCTAGAGGCGACTGTGGGGGCCCACCCATTGGACTGTCATCCCATATATGTTGTGGAAAGGCTAACTAAACTATTTAAATGCTTCTATTGCATTTACTGAGCTATTAAAATGCCTAAGTTGCATTTTTCTGTGCTAAATAATTTAATCGAACACTTAGTATGCACTAATTCGCATCCTTGTGCCGAAAGTCTACATATTACTAAACTAAAACATGGAATTCACACGGAAGCTACTTATACTGCAGGTGAGGGGTTTCTTACCTCGTGAGCTAATTTTCTTACAACTCTATTCGCTAGAATTCCGGTGGAGACGATCCTTTCGACAATCTCCTCGCTCCAACGCGTTCTTCTCGCGGAGGGGAACGTTCTTGTGCTGGAATCGCTGCCGGAAGGTGCTCTTAGGGCCCTAGGGAGAGAACCCTAGGGTTGGCGCCGAGAGGAAGAAGGAGAAGGAGAGGGGGCGGCGTGTAAGGTGAGGTCTCGGTGGAGAATTCCCGAACCAAAGAAATAAACCAAACCCACTCAAGTTTTCTATTTATTTTAAGTGGGTATTTCGGCCAATCTTACACTTAAATATAAATGTTTCCCTTTCCTTTCAGCACGGCCCTGCTGGGTTCAACTGGTTACTAGAATTACCCGTAAACCATAGGTCTCGGGTTCAATTCCAGCTTAGGCCGTTTTCGTTTTCTATTTGTTTTTGCTACTTCCGCTACTCTAAAAATTCTGTAAAAAATATCCTAAAATTCCAGAAAAATCATAGAATATTTCTAAAATAGTTTTGAGAATTTTCGGGCGTTACAATCCCCCATACCTTATAAAAATTTCATCCTCGAACTTAGAATAACTCTGGGTACTTCTGTCTCCCAAGTTGCCTCTCCTGCTGTGTGACTGTGCCAAATAATTTTGACTAATGGTACTTCCTTGTTCCGCAATTTCTTAACTGCTCGGTCTATTATCTGAATAGGCCGACTGTCATAGCTGAGGTCTTCGCGGATCATCTGGGTGGGATCTGGGATATGCTTCTTCAGCATAGAGACATGAAATACATTGTGGACAGCTGACATTTCCTGGGGTAGCTCTAGCTCATATGCTACCTTGCCCACTCTTCTGCTGATAAGGTATGGTCCCACATATCGGGGACTTAGCTTGCCCTTCTTCCCAAAACGCATTACTCCCTTCATGGGAGCTACTCTAAGGAACACTGAATCCCCAACTGAAAACTCCAAAGGTCTGCGCCGTATATCAGCATAGCTTTTCTGGCGGCTCTGAGCTGTCTCTATCCTCTGGCGGATCTGCTGTATAGCTACTGTGGTATCTGCCACTAGATCTGTCTGAAGTTCTAGCTCTTTCTGTTCACCACTCTCATACCAGCAGATTGGAGATCTACGCCTCCGCCCATAGAGAGCCTCATAAGGTGTCATACCGATAGTGGCCTGATAGCTGTTGTTGTATGCAAATTCTGCTAAACTTAGATATTTGCACAAACTTCCCTTGAAATCTAGGGCACATGCTCGGAGCATATCCTCGAGTACCTGATTTACTCGCTCCGTCTGTCCATCTGTCTGCGGATGGAAGGCTGTGCTAAACTTTAACTTCGTGCCCAAAGCTGTCTGTACACACTCCCAGAAGTGTGACGTGAACCTACTATCTCTGTCCGAAATAATGGTTCATGGGACTCCATGTAATCTAACGATCTCCTTGAGATACAACTGAGCTAGCTGTTCCATGGAGTAGGATATCCTGATAGCTAAGAAGTGGGTTGATTTAGTCAATCTGTCGACTATTACCCAGATGGTATCAAAACCATTCGTGGTTCTGGGTAATCCCACTATAAAATCCATAGAAATGTCTTCCCACTTTCATTCTGGTATCTGTATGGGCTGTAAAACTCCCCCTGGTCTCTGATGTTCTGCCTTAACCCTCTGACAGGTTAGGCAGGTGCTGACATCTCTTCATCCCAGGCCACCAAAAACTTTTCTTCATGTCCTGGTACATTTTGGTGGAGCTAGGATGCATCGCATAGGGAGTCTTGTGAGCCTCGTCTAGGATTTTCCTCTGTAGTTCCTCCTGATCCGTAACACATAGCCTGTCACCAAAATACAACACCCCGCTATCTGATATTCTGAACTCTCCACCTTCTGATTCTGCTAAACCTTGCTTGACTCTCTGAATTTCAGGATCCTGCTCCTGAGCTGTCTGGATGTCACCGAGCAAGGTACACTCTAATGTCATAGTAGAGAGCTGTCCCACTATGAGCTCGAGACTGAAATCTGAGATCTCCTTCTGTAGGGGCAGTGACATGGCTGCTAGAGATAATAGGGTAGCGCTGGACTTCCTGCTGAGGGCGTCTGCTACCCTATTCGCTTTTCCTGGGTGGTAGAGGATATCTATGTCGTAGTCTTTGACCAGTTCTAGCCATCTGCGCTGTCGCATATTCAGATCCTTCTGATTGAAGAAGTACTTCAGACTCTGATGATCTGTATACACTCTGCACTGAGCTCCATACAAGTAATGTCTCCAAATCTTGAGAGCGAACACCACTGCTGCAAGCTCAAGGTCATGAGTAGGATAGTTCTTCTCATAATCCTTAAGTTGTCTGGAGGCATAGGCGATCACCTTGCCATCTTGCATCAGCACTGCTCCTAGTCCCAACTTCGAGGCATCACTATATATGTCAAAGCTATCTGCGTTCTCTGGTAGAGTCAGAATAGGTGCACTGGTCAATCTCCTTTTCAGCTCGCTGAAACTGTTCTCACAGTCCTCTGTCCACTGAAATTTTCTGTTCTTTCTGGTAAGAGCTGTCAGTGGGGAGGCTATCCTGGAGAAGTCCTCTACGAATTTTCTGTAGTAACCTGCTAATCCCAGAAAGCTTCTGATCTCACTGGCGTTCTTGGGTCTTTTCCAGTTGCTCACAGCTTCTATCTTACTGGGGTCTACCATGATACCATCCTTTGAGATGATGTGACCCAGGAAGGACACCTGATCTAGCCAAAATTCACATTTGGTGAACTTGGCATACAGCTGATTCTGCTGAAGGGTCTGCAATACTGTTTTCAGGTGCTCTACGTGTTCTTCCTAAGTTCTGGAATAGATAAGGATGTCATCGATGAACACGATAACGAACCTATCTAAATATTCTCTGAATACCCGGTTCATAAGGTCCATGAAAGTAGCTGGAGCATTTGTCACGCCAAAGGGCATGACTACGAACTCGTAATGTCCGTATCTAGTCCTGAATGCTGTCTTGGGTATGTCCCCTTCTTTAACTTTCACCTGATGATAACCTGATCTGAGGTCTATTTTAGAGAACACTGCTGCTCCCTTTAGCTGATCAAACAGGTCATCTATTCTGGGAAGAGGATACCTGTTCTTGATTGTGACTTGGTTCAGTGCCCGGTAGTCTATACACAGGCGCATGCTCCCGTCTTTCTTCTTCACGAACAATACAGGTGCTCCCCATGGTGAGTGACTAGGACGGATGAAGCCCTTGTCAAGCAGCTCCTGTAGTTGCTCATGAAGTTCCTTCAGTTCTGCTAGAGCCATGCGGTAAGGTGCTTTGGAGATAGGATTTATACCGGGAATGAGCTCTATCTCAAATTCGATCTCCCTGTCTGGTGCTAGGCCTGGTAACTCTTCAGGGAAGACTGCTGGGTAGTCACATACGACTCGGACCTCTGCTAGCTGTTGGTCTGACTGGTCTTGACTACGTGTGCTAAGAACCCCGTATATCCCGAATCCATCAACCTCTGTGCCTTCATACTGAGAGAAACTTCTTAGCCTTTCTCCCGGTTCTCCGACGACCAACCGTGCTTCCGCTTCAGTTGGAATATGATTTACTTTACGACTGATGGAGGCACCGATTTGATCAAGAAGTCAATCCGAAGATGGCGTCGTAGTCGGTCATATTAATCACTATCGATCGCAAAAGAGCTCTCATCGCTATAGTGACCAAGATCGCTCTGAGCCAGTGCGTGGACGCCATGATTTCTCCTGAGGGTAACGTCGTAAGAAACTGGCTACTGAGTACCTCTGGAGGTACTGCTAACTTCTCAGCAAATGCCCTGGATATGTATGAATGGGTTGTCCCAGTATCGAATAAGACAGTTGCACTTTGCTGTAAAATACTAATCTGACCTATAACAACTGTCGAGGCATTTGCTACGTCCTCTCTGGTCAGTGAATAGATCCGTGCATTTGTCGTAGCTGGAGGGGCTTCTAGTCTGCCTTGGCTGATATGTCGACCATCTAAAGCGGCCTGCATCTGATGTAACTGGGCTGGCTGGCCTCCGTACTGAATCGGCTGTGGCTGAGGAAGACTGGTCTTGTTTGGACACTGCTTGGCCATATGCCCTTCCTGTCCGCATTCAAAGCATCCTCGTGTGCCCTTACGACAAACTCCCGGATGGAATTTCCCACAAGTAGCACACTTTGGATAACTGGGCTGCTTGCTGGCTGGCCCTCCTTTTGGGTAACTCCCTGGTTTGCGCTTGTTGCTGGAGTTCCCTTTCCAGTTAGAGCCATGGGAGCTGTGGCCCTGCTGTTTCTGAGTGCCTGAGCCTCCTTGACCTTTAGCTTCTGAGAGGACTTGCTTCTGCTGCTTGATGCTATTCTGGTAATGCTCAGTGATTAGAGCACTGCTCACTAATTCTTCTGTGGTTTGTGGCCTATGAACGCCACCAGCCACGTTCATTGCTATTTCAGGCCTCAGCATCTTGAGCATCAACCGGATTCGTTCCCTTTCTGTGCTGACTAATTCAGGGCATAGACGAGCCAACCTGTTGAATTTATTCACGGCTTCCTCAACTTATAGGTTGCCCTGACGAAACTCAGTGAACTCGTCGTAGTGACGGTTGGTGACCCGCACGTGAAAGATCTCCTCAAAGAATTCCTTCTCGAAGTCAGCCCATGTCATCTGGTTCACTGGGCGCTTCGCTCTGATTCTCTCCCACCACATACGTGCATCTCCTGTCAGATAGAAGGAGGCGCACTTCACCTTCTCATGTTCTGGCCAGTCCAGAAGCTCCATCGTACTTTCCAGTGTTTTGAACCATGCCTGAGCATCCCATGGTTCATTGCTGCCTGAGAAATTCTCTGGCTTGACTCTCTGCCACTGGATCAGATAGGCTTCTCTCTGTGTTCCTGCTGCTGGGGCTACTGGTGTCGTAGGCTAGACTGGTGGAACCTCTAAGACCACTGGTGTCGCTAAGTTAGGCTCCGGGGTGACAGTGGGAGTGTTCTGCTGACTAGCCTTTAAGGTGGTTATTTCCCGTTGTTGTTCAGCTAGCTGCTGTTGTAACTGAGCCATTAGTGCTGTAAGGTCTGGGGGAGGCACTGAACTGCCTGCCTCATGCTGGGGGTCAGTGGCTAGTGTCCTTCTAGCTGGGCGTCCTCGTGCCATTTCTAAAGACATGCAGGACATACATGACTAACACAAGCATAATAGAGAAACTATTGTTATCATGTTAACTACTATCATAAACAAGCATGCTTTAGTTATCCATAACAGAAAAGCAATAAACATACAAAGTGAGAGGTATTCTTACTTGGAAGCTGCAGGTACAATGCTGATGTGTGTGTAGGAAGTATGGACACTGCTCTGATACCACTCTGTAACGGCCCGCCTTCTACTGACCAGGCTGTGAGGCCGATCGTTACATTATGTTGTGCTAACTATTCCCTAACCATCATTAAATCTAAGTGCGGAAGCTGTACTAATTAAAATTTTGCTAAACTATCATCATTTCTTGGTTCTGCATGTGCTAAGGGGTGTAATCTAAACTATTCATGACATATATTACATTCCCCCAATGGTCAAGGAACTTAACTAAGAGTTTCTTGTTTGTGTCAGGCCTCCGAATCGATCCACGGATCGATTGGAATGGCCGGATCGATCCATTGATCGATCCAGGTGGCTACTGTATGCGGAAGTCAGGTTGGATCGATCCGGTGATCGATCCAGCACGCTATTGTGCTCGGGCCAATTTTCTGGATCGATCGGCTGATCGATCCAGACTGACCAATCGATCCAGTGATTGATCCCAGAGCCTACTATTCGCGACAGAATTTGCTGGATCGATCGGCTGATCGATCCAGAAGCCTACTGTTCACGGTACGAACTCCCCAATCGATCGGCTGATCGACTGAGAAGTCTCCAATCGATTGACCGATCGATTGGGGTTTCTGATTTCATACCAGAACTCTGATTTCAGCACTGTTTCGTGCCAAATTCATACACATGAGTTCTAACATGGCTATAAACATACTAACAACATTTAACTGACATTCTAAGCATGATTACTAACAATCTAAACAGGTCTTTCATGATTCATGCATCAGAATAACTAAAAATGTGGAAATAACGTTATATAAAACTAAAGTTTTAGTTTGCTAGTTTCTCCAAGATCTCTAATCCAGGTTCCTTCCACGCACATCTTCATCATTGCATTGACCTCCAGCCTCCACTAGTCCACCTTTCCTTTACCTTTATCTGTAGTATAAGGAAAAGAAAGTATCTATAAGCTTTCGCTTAGTAAGAAACCATCTACCTCACTAAAACATGCATTCGATGCAATATGCTTTTAAAACATGTTGTTTGAAAGTGCGCTGATTAGGCTGAAACATGGCATGTTATCATACATAGAAATCAAAGCTAGTCATGGCATACTATCATCTAAACATGTGTAATAAAAGATGAACATGAACACCAAAGCATGGCATACGAAGCTAACCATAACTATCATGTGTAACAACAAGGAAAACTGAGCTGAACATGAATTAAACTAGTCTGGAACTGAATTCCAACTCAACTAACATAACTGATCTTTGTGAGTTTTGAAAAACTATAATATAATAGATTAAAATGCATAATCATACTGCTAATGGGCCGGCAACTGTACATGTTATGCGCGCATCCTCAACTAAACCCGGGGTTGCAAATCCCGAATTTAGCAAGGTTTACTAGGTTATCTAAACCTAGGGACCGACTATGGGAGCCCAGCCCAATGGATATCTAATCCTGTACAGTGCCACTACTGAAAATAAAATACTGAATCATAGCTAATTAATTTACCTTGCTTCTACTAAGTTATCTGAACCTAGAGGCGACTGTGGGTACCCACCCATTGGACAGTAGTCCCATATATGCTGTGGCAAGGCTAACTAAACTATTTAAATGCTTCTATTACATTTACTGAGCTATTAAAATGCCTAAGTTACATTTTTCTGTGCTAAATAATTTAATCGAACACTTAGTATGCACTAATTCGCATCCTTGTGCCGAAAGTCTACATATTACTAAACTAAAACATGGAATTCACACGGAAGCTACTTATACTGCAGGTGAGGGGTTTCTTACCTCGTGCGCTAATTTTCTTACAACTCTATTCGCTAGAATTCCGGTGGAGACGATCCTTTCGACAATCTCCTCGCTCCAACGCGTTCTTCTCGCGGAGGGGAACGTTCTTGTGCTGGAATCACTGCCGGAAGGTGCTCTTAGGGCCCTAGGGAGAGAACCCTAGGGTTGGCGCCGAGAGGAAGAAGGAGAAGGAGAGGGGGTGGCGTGTAAGGTGAGGTCTCGGTGGAGAATTCCCGAACCAAAGAAATAAACCAAACCCACTCAAGTTTTCTATTTATTATAAGTGGGTATTTCAGCCAATCTTACACTTAAATATAAATGTTTCCCTTTCCTTTCAGCACGGCCCTGCTGGGTTCAACTGGTTACTAGAATTACCCGTAAACCATATGTCTCGGGTTCAATTCCCGCTTAGGCCGTTTTCGTTTTCTATTTGTTTTTGCTACTTCCGCTACTCTAAAAATTCTGTAAAAAATATCCTAAAATTCCAGAAAAATCATAGAATATTTCTAAAATAGTTTTGAGAATTTTCGGGCGTTACATAAAATTACCTCAAACACCGTGAATTTTATATGCCATGATAGTGTGGACGTATACAAAGTCTCAACATTTGTAAGAGGGGTTTTTAATTTTATTATCTTGTCAATCTATCTCTATGACAAATTAATAGTTGGTTTTCCTTCGGTCACACAACTAATAGCAATGACTCCGATGGGGAGGATACTATTAAATGTGCCTAAGTGTATATCATTACTTGATACTTAGTCCATTAAATAAGATTGTGCCTCTTCCGATGGGGAAGATCACACACTCCTAATTAATTTCCTATAATCATCTAAAATGGAAGTTTGATCTAGTGATCTGCAAACAAACTCATCCGATGGGAAGGGAGGCACTCAGAGCCAACACGCAAGTTGGTCTCATCACTTACAAACCAATAATGGAGACCGTGGAATTTATTTACTAATCCCTCTCCCATTTAGTTATTTAAAGTGAGGAATTTTAAACTATGCACACACACATCACAGTAAATAAAAGAAATAAATATGAAAATTAATTTTCCAACTATTATGGTATTTTCTGTCACTGTCCTCCGTGTGCTGCCAACCCTAGCTGCTGCCATCTTTAGCCACCGCAATCGGGTCTAGTCGTCGCATCTATCTTGCTTCTTTTTCTGCTGCGCCTCTAGTCCACAAATAGTACCACGCCTCGCAAGGATACGATCCACGATAAAAATAGAATTTTACATATATCGATCCTATATTCCACAAAGGAATGTACATGTAATATAGATCGAAACAAAAATGTAAAATCCTAAAACTAATACAGCTCCTGCTGTATTTAATACATACAATTATGCACACACAAAAATGCCCTTGACATGTCCAAGGGTCCAATCACACACAATATCTATAAGTCATAATAGTTGGAGCCTGCAACCATAGAGTTAGCACATCCTACTAAATTATGTATGACATGTGCATAATTAAACTGGAAACCAAACACACAGAGGCAAACCCTAACTCTGATACCAATTGTTGGTTTATCCTAGAATATCGTACCGGTTCCACTGTACAAAAATTTTGTACAAGTGTCGAACCTTTCCTAACAACCTATTGTGTTCTTTAGAAATTAAATTAGGAATCATAAACGGAACTTAACATTATTGATTCCAAATTTAACTTATCTGTTCTTAGTGGTTTAGACTTGGATCACAAACGATGCTCAACATTATTGATCCAAATCCACCCATGTTATAAATTCAATTAAATATTAATTTCAGAAATCGGCTTCCAAGTTAAACATGGCGAGGCACTAGGCCTTCTTGGGTATGGGAGCATCCACCACTTCCTAGGCAAAACCTTTCAATGAAATCTAATATTTAATTTCCTTATATAACCCTAGGTTTAACCAAAAGGAACAATCGAACCACAAATTTGAAAAAAAAAAAACACAAACTTGAATCACAAATTCGAAACCTAGAATTCTATGCCTCTTGTGTTTGGTATTTCAAAAACTATACAAAGAAAACTAGTATGATGCAGAATAGAATTACTAGTTATACCTTTCTTTATAATCAACAATCTCTTGATCTTCTATTATATTCATCTTCACCTCTTGGACGTCGTGTGGGCGACGATCTTCCAAGATGCAAAGCCACCCGAGCCTTCTTCCTATGTAATCCAAGTTTCAGCCACCTTCCACCTCCAAGGGATGTTAGGGGTGCAATACCTCCTTCACTCCTTCTTCTCCTTCAAGCAAAACCGGCCACCAATGCCTCTCCAAGGATCAATGCCGCCGGCCACAAGAAGAAAGAAGAAAAAGAGAAAGGGCCGGTCACCAAGGATAGAAGAGAGGAATAGAATAGGTTGTGTGTCACTTGAAGGCACCCTCTATCTCTCTTTTATAATCCTTGGTGAATCCAAAAAAGGAAAGTTTTATAACAAAAATTAAAACTTCCTTTTATTTCTTTAACATGGCTAAAAAGAAAAAATTACAACTCCCTTTTCTCCATGTCATGGCCGGCCACCAATGCAAACACCAATCAAGGAAAGATCTCAATCAAAAATTAAAATCTTCTCTTTTAAAATCCCTTTTGTGGAAAGCTATAGAAGATATGTTTTATAAATTATAATCTCTTTCTTTTAAATCCTTATATGGATATCTATAAAGAAAAGATTGTAAAATAAAACTTCTCTTTTAATTCATGGTTGCAACAAAGGAAGGTTTTATCAAAAATTAAAATCTTTCTTTCACATTATAGATAACTACAAATAAGGAAAGATTTCAAATCTCTCTTTAATCTTTTGTAGAAAGCTATAAAAGGAAAGATTTTAAAATTTAAAACTCTCTTTTAAAACCATGTGGATGAATCATAAAAGAAAAGTTTTTAACAAAATAAAAACTCTCTTTTATTTCTTTTTGTGACCGATCTAAAAAAAGAAAAGTTCTATAATTAAAATCTCTCTTTTAAATTATTTTGTGGATGACTATAAAAGGAAATATTTTAAACAAAATAAAACTTCCTTTTTCTTATTTACTTGGATGGTTAAAAAAGGAAAGTTTTGACAAATTAAAATCTTTCTTTCAAACCATTGTACATGGCTACAAAAAAGATTTTTAAAACTTCCTTTTAAGTCTTATATGGCAGGCCCCCTTAGCTTGGACACCAAGCTTGGCTGACCCATCCTTAGGCACCAAGTAACTCATGTGGCTGGCCACATCTTGGATACCAAGATGGGCTAGGTCGACCCCCTTTACTTGGGTAAGAAGCTGGGCTTAGGTGAATACTAGGCTTTATATAAGAGGCTACAATAGGGACCGAGAGGAGGAATTAGTTTTGGTCTCCCGATGAGCTTGAGCTTCCTGTGTTCGCCCCGAACACCCAACTCAAGTTAATCAATAATAATTCATTCCACTAAAGAATTATTATTGAACTATCACGCCAATCTCAAATTACATTTTGGGCTCCTTCTTATTATGAATGTGTTAATCTCCCTATGTTTAAGATGTCGGATGTCCACTAATTAAATGAGTTGCTGACAACTCTCTTTAATTAATATCTTATTCCAAGAGTAGTACCACTCAACCTTATCGGCATGTCGGACTAAGTCCACCTGCAGGGTTTACATGACAATCCTTATGAGCTCCTCTTGGGGGCATTATCAACCTAGATTACTAGTACATAGTTTCCTTCTATAATCAACAACACACACTATAAATAATATCATTTCTCAACTTATCGGGCTTATTGATTTATCAAACTAAATCGCACCCTTTGATAAATCAAAGAAATAAATATTAAGTATATGTGCTTGTTATTATATTAAGATTAAGAGCACACACTTCCATAATAACAGAGGTATTGTTCTTTTATTTAGTCAGTATAAGAAAAACTACCTTAAATGGTCCTGCTCAATACACTCATAGTGTACTAGTGTAATTTATCAGTCAAGATAAACTAATACTTAATTACACTACGACTATTCCAATGGTTTGTTCCTTTCCATTTCAGTCGTGAGCTACTGTTTATAATTTATATGGAATTGATAACATGATCTTCTGTGTGTGACACCACACACCATGTTATCTAAAATACAAATTAATTGAACAACTACACTTAGTATATAAATGTAGATATTGACCAATGTGATTCTTATTTCTAAATATATGTTTATACAAAAAGCTAGGCTTTTAGTATACATTCCAACAGCAGCCCCCCTAGGCATCACAGGGGGCCGACGACCAGCAAGGCAACATCGCCAAGCAGCCGGCAGTGGTCACCAAGGCGACAAACGACCACCGGGCATGGCAGCGGCCTCTAGGAGCTGGCAGCGGTTGCCGACGGTAGCAGGAGACCGGCAACAACCCTCTAGGCATCACAGGGGAGCGACGACCAACAAGCCAATGTCGCCAGGCGATTGGCAGTGACCCTTGGGCCAACAGAGGCCGCCAAGGCCACCAGCGGCCACCGAGGCCCAACAGCGGCATATAGGGGGCTAGAAGATGCCCATCCTGGTCGGCAGAGGGACAGCAAGGCATTACTCCAGAGATCCACGCATGCCATGCAAGAACAACCGGCGTGACCAAGTAGTGGTCGTCGCCTTACGCCCTAGTATGCTTGGGAAAAAAGAGAGGGGGAGAAATGAACTTTACCTGCTAGAGATCGTGGCCAGAATAGGATGTAGAGAGTTCGCTGCCGCCGCCAACGAGCTGATGGAGATGAGAAGAGAAAGAATTAGGGCAGGGTAGGGATCTTGATTATTGTGATTTTGGCGACGAAAACAAATTCGTCGCTAAGCTCGTCCCAAATTAGGGACGAAGTCAAAATTTCGTCGCACAATTTTTATTTTTTAAGTGATACTTTAAAAATTTGGAAGATGATCCTAGAGAACTCGGAATGACACAAAACAAGTTTCTATGGGTTCGCATCATTCTCTTGATATTAATAGTGGGCTCAAACAAATTTTTTAACCAATATACAGATGTTCATAAATTTTTTACCCCGAACGAGTATTAAATATTAAATTATTGTTCCAAAAATTTATAAATGTCTGAATATTGGTTAAAAAAATTTTTTGGGCTCACTAGTAAGATGAGGAGAACAATACGAACTCATAGAAACTTGTTTCATGTCATTCTGAGCTCTTTATGGTCATCTTCCAAAATTTTAAAAGAATAACTTAAAAAATAGAAATTTTGTGACGAACTCGGAAATTTGTCCCAACTTAGGGACGAACTTCCAAGTTTGTCCCAAATTAGGGACAAATTCTAAATTTCGTCCCAAATTTTTATTTTTATTTTTATTTTTTTTAAGTGATACTTTAAAAAATTGAAAGATGACCCTAGAGAGCTCGGAATAACATGAAACAAGTTTGTATGGGTTCGTATCATTCTCCTCATCTTACTAGTGGGCACAAACAAAATTTATAACCAATATTCAGACGTTTATAAATTTTTGGATCAAGAATTTAATATTTTTTACTCGTTCGGGTTAGAAAATTTATAAACGTTTGAATATTGGTTAAAAATTTTGTTTAGGCCCACTAGTGACATGAGGAGAATGATATGAACCTATAGAAATTTGTTTTGTGTCATTCTGAGCTCTCTAGGGTCATCTTCCAAATTTTCAAAGTATAACTTAAAAAATAGAAATTTTATGACAAACTCGGGAATTCATATCTAATTTGGGACGAATTCCCTAGTTCGCCGCAAAATTTAAATTTTTGAAAAATCAAAATAAATGCGTCCAAAATGTTGAAGATGGACTTAGAGAGCTCTGAATCATATAAAACAAGTTCCTATGGGTTCGTATCGATCTCCTGATCGCAATGATGGACTCAAATATTTTTTTTCACACAATATATTTAGGTGAGTGATTTTTTGATATCATAATCACTTGATCATTTTCAAACTCTAACTCTTTTTCACTAACTCTTATGCTTTATTAACTTCATCTACTTATTATTATGATTAAAAAATTTAATAAAATATTTGAGGTCATCGTTGCGATCATGAGATCGATACAAACTCATAGGAACTTGTTTCATGTGATTCGGAGCTCTCAAGATCCATCTCCTGCATTTTGGATGCATTTATTTTGATTTTTTAAAATTTTAAATTTTGCGATGAACTTGGGAATTCGTCCCAAATTAGGGACGAATTCCAAATTTCATCCCAAATTTTTATTTTTATTTTTTTTAAGTGATACTTTAAAAAAATTAAAAGATGGCCCTTGAGAGCTCGGAATGACACGAAACAAGTTTCTATGGGTTCATATCATTCTCCTCATCTTAATAATAGCCCCAAATATAATTTTTAACTAATGCACCGATGTTTATAAATTTTTGGACCAAGATTTTAATATTTATTACTCGTTTGGGTAAAAAAATTTATAAACATTTGAATATTGGTTAAAAATTTTGTTTGGGCCCACTAGTAAGATGAGGAGAACAATACAAATCCATAGAAACTTGTTTCGTATCATTCCGAGCTTTCTAGGGTCATCTTCCAAATTTCTAAATTATCACTTAAAAAATAAAAATTTTGCAACGAACTCGGGAATTCGTCCCTAATTTACGACGATAATAGCGACGAATATATATTCGTTGCCAATTTGAGATGAAACCAGAGATTTTTCACAAAAATTGATATGTTTATCTCAGTTTCTGCAATGAACAAATTTTTTCATCGTAAATTTGATAAATTTTCCAACTAAATTTATTTTTCGACGCTGATTGGCAACGAACTTTGCGACGAATTATTTTTGTTTCTATTTTCATTTCTAATTTGCAATGAATTAGGTTTTCGTTGCAAAATCAGTCGTAAATTTGCAATAAATATTATTCGTCCCAAATTTTCGTCCCTAAATTGTAACAACCCAATTTTCCCTATTTTGAGTTCTAAAAGTCCATAAAAATATTTGGAAATGCTTTTAAAATATTCTAGAGATTTTTAGGAATTTTTAGAGTATTTTTACGTAATTTTTGGAGGTCGTTTAGTAGGTTTACAAAAAGAAAGAAGTTTTGACAAAAACCGTTGAAGGTGAGACTCGAACCCAAGACCTCCGGCCGAACCCGACCTAACCGGACGCAGCCAACCAACTAGGCTACGCATGGTTTGTTAATAAGTATGAAGCGGGATATATATAAGTTATAGTAAAGGGCAAAGTTAGACCTAGGTTATAAAAGGGACAAGTTAAGAGGAGAAAGGATTATTTCCGTGACCTAATCTCGCGATTCCTTTCTCTCTCGCGGCGTCGACTTCCTGTCGGGCAAAAACGCAGCCGCAGCTCGGGCTTCGCCTCCAGCGGTCGGACAAGGACACTTCCGTGAGATCTTCTTGGACCCGAGCTTCTCTCGTCGAAGGGAGCACGCGAAAACAAAAGGAACGCCGAGATTTGAAGCTTGCCGAAACCCTAGAATCCTCTTCTCCGGTTGTAAGTCCAAGAAAGCAAGTAAGTACTACTCACCTGCGGTAGGAGTCGCTCCGAGCTTCGATTGGATTTCTTTGCTTCCGGTTTTCACAGTGCCGAGTAGAATTTTGTGCTAGGGTTTTTCCTTCCTTGCTTTGTTTGTCAAGCCGAACGGTTATACCTAATTGCATGAGGGTTTTGAGTTTTGTAATGGAGATGCTCCAATTGTAGCAGACCGAATAGCCCTTGTTTGAGGTTTTGTTTCTCCTTGTGTTAGAACTGCCGAGAGTTTTCAAGGCTTAGAGGTGTTCGGTTGGGGAAATATAGCACTCCCTGTTGGTGCCATTAGTTCCTTGATTATGATATTGGTTCATGCTGTTAGTTAAATTTATGCTATTACAGAATTGAAGCTCTTTATACCGGGTAGATTAGAGCATCTCTTGCATGGAATTCCTGTTTTGAATTCTTGTTAAACCAGACAGCCCTGATTCCAGCCTATGGTTGTCTTTTAAGCGTGCCTTTAATTCTTAAATGTGGTACCCGTGTAAGTCTAATTGCTGCCATAAATTCCAGCAAAAAGGGATTCCTTTGCCCTGTTTTTACAGCATGATAGAAAGTGTAAAGTTGCATTCTTTTGCTTTTATTACAGCATACTTAGAAAGCCCCAAAATTAGCTTCCTTTTGCTTTTATCACAGCATGTTTAGGAAATCTAAATAAGCCTCTTTTGGTTTATTTTACAGCATGTTTAGCAAGTCTAAGTTAGCTTTCTTTTGCTCTATTTTACAGCATGTTTAGCAAGTCTAAGTTAGCTTTCTTTTGCTCTATTTTACAGCATGTGTAGAAAGTCCAAATTAACTCTCTTTTGCTCTATTCTAGAGCATGATTAGTAAGTTCAGATGTACTTCTTTTCCTTTGTTTTACAGCATGTTTAGAAAGTTCAGATTTGCTTTTCTTTTGCCTTGTTGATAACATGCTTAGAGAGAGTTCAGACTTGCTTTCCTTTATGTTATTTTTATATAGCATGCTTGGTTAGTTGTAATCCTATACTTGTTAGATATATCTATAGGATTCTAATAGGCTCCAATAAAGAATTATAAGAAGCATGAGTAAAGAAAAAGACTAAAATCTAGTTAAAAAGAGATAACAAGTAAATTAAAGTAAGAGGCTAGTACCCGACTTCCGAGGTTGTCGTTAAACAAATCCAGGTGACCAATTCCGAGGTCTTGGCCCTGGTAAGACCGAGGTCTTTATCCTCATAGGGCTGGAGGCTCGCTACCCCAGTCACTATTAGAGAGCGCGCAAAACAAAGATGGTACTAAGCCTGGGCCCAAAGAAGAAAAGAAAAGAAAAGAAAAGAAGAACAAGAAGAAGAAAGTGAAAGTGAAATTAAAAGATTAATTTCTAGTATAAGAAAAGTAAGAAGAACAAGAAGAAGAAAGTGAAAGAGAAATTAAAAGATTAATTTCTAGTATAAGGATATAAGAAAATGAAACAAGTTTATGCTTAGAATCAATAAAAGTTTAGTTCTTTAATTCTAAGCCTACAGTAGTAGTTTCATTACTTTCCTGTCAGTTAGTGAGCATGTTTAGTATTCAGTTTTATTTTTGTATACCATGAGTACATGCAGCTTTGCTTTAGCATTTCAGTTTCAGTATTATTGCATTACTTTTATGCACTTCGAGTTTTTGTGAGATAGATTAGTACTTACTAAGCGTTTTCGCTTATAGTTTTGTTTTCTTTCCTCCTACTGCAGATAAAGGAAAAGCTAAGATATGAAAGGGAGGCGACAGGATGGTGGTGGTGATGAAGGTGTGTGATGTCTGGACTATGGAGAGATCCAGAGGGTGCTACCAAACCTGCAGGACCTATTTGATTAGAGTTTATGCTTTAGTTCTTTTCTTTAACACTATTATGAAGGTTGTGAGATTGTAGTTGAGTTTATTTCCGCATATGCATTTAGTCACTTTAATTATTTGTGGAGTGATATAGTTGGTTGTTTTACTGGAGTAGTCCTTTCTTTTACTATTGTTTTCATAACTGCGTGGTTGTGAAAAATGTGTTCCAGCCGCCTGTGGCTGCGTATATATCTTATGTACTATGGATTTGGCCACCGGTACAGGGGAGACTCTGCCGAAATTTTTCGATAGGGATTCCTCTAGGGTCGTGATAAATCTAATTGATTCTAATAATAGCGTCAGTGACACTAGTAAGTAGAGTAGTAGATAGGTAACGGTCGCCCTTAGAGAGTAGTAGTAGTAGTAAGAAGGGTGGTCGTTACATAAATTGTAGTTTTTTTGTAGTGAGAAACAACATGAGCATTTGGATACTTATGATATTGTTTGTCATCTTTGTGAGCTATTTGACGAGCAAGCTAGATCTGAAAGGTTCGAGGTCTCCAAGCTTCTCTTTTGTTCAAAGAGGTAGGTGGGTTTGTCTGCAGTACAATACATATTAAAGATGAATGACTACATAGAGTGTTTAGCATCACTCGATTTTACGATGGATCATGAGTTAAGTATTGACTTAATTCTATATAGTTTACCAAAAAATTATTCACAATTTGTGATGAACTATCAGATAAATAATTTGGAATCAACCATCCTCGAGATGATAAATATGCTCAAGACTATGGAGCCTTCAGTTAAGGGTGAACAAAAAACTGTGATGTTAGTAGACTCCTCCAAGAAAGGTTTTAAGAGGAAGCTAAAACATCAGGATAAAGGGAAGAGAAAAATGGCTAAGACAGTAGAACTAGCACAAAAGGGTCCATGCCATCATTGTGGCAAGATGGGACATTGGCGAAGAAACTGTAAGATTTATCTTGAGTATGTGAAGAAAAATACGACATCAGATGCCCCATCCTCTCCAAGTATTTTCATTATTGATTGTCATGTTATTTCTTTAGACACTTGGATATTGGATACTGAGTGTGACTCACATATATATAATGACATACAAGGGCTAAGGAATAGCAAAACACTCGTCAAGGGAAAAATAAATCTGCGAGTTGGGAATGGAGCAAAGGTTGCTGCAGTTGCCAATGAAACATACTTATTAAACCTTCCTGTTGGATCGAGAAGCGCAAGAGGGGGGTGAATAGCGCTCGCGGCTAATTCGTTTTTTGAATCGCAAAACTATCGGAGTAATTAAAACACGCAGCGGAATAAAGAACGAACACACACAGAGAGACACGAGAGATTTTACTTCGTTCGGAGCCTAAGGCGACTCCTACTCGAAGGCCCGCGATCCTTGATCGCATTCCGTGGGCAACAACTATAAGGCGCCTTCAAGCTCCATGAAGGCGCCTCGGACACTGTTCATCCGAGGCTTTAGGTTGCTCCTTTGCACCTGCAAGATACGTTAGTCCCAAACACTACCCTGCAACACAAAGTTAGCACCTAATACAATAAATATGATAAATGAAGTATAGACAGTCTCCGGACTGTCCGAGTCTGACTTCGGGTTTTCGTCCGGAAACCCTAGGTCGACCCGACGCCTACTGTTCCCTCTACGGGGAACGCGTCCTCACCTACTCCACTCAGGAGATTTTACCTGTTGCCAGTGCGATCCTCCAGATCGATTGGACTTTTGCTCAGCACTTGACACTTCCGGACTTTCTGCTGGACATTCGCTTCCCGGCTAGTCCAGTCTTTCACCTGGTTCGCGACACCAGGACTTTCCACCTAGGGTTACCACCCCCTAGGACTTTTGCCTGAAGTCATCGACCTGCCAAGACTTTCCGCATAGGGTTACCACCCCCTATGACCTAGGTTTACCACCCCCTAGGGTTTTCCCTTTGCCTAACCGCAGGTCGGACTTTTCTCCACCTAGGGTTACCGCCCCCTAGGACCTAGGGTTACCACCCCCTAGAGTTTTCACCTGCCTAACCGCAGTTAGGACTTTCCTGAAACACTCATTCAACATGTTAGATAACAACAAGACTTAACTTTGAACCCTTTGCCATTATCAAAACTTGGGTTCAATCGTCGGATGCTTCCCGCACCAACAATCTCCCCCTTTTTGATTATGGCAACCCAAATTCAAAGTTAAGTAAAACAAATGCATAAGTATATTAAAAGGTTTTAAGTGAGCAAGCTTAAGTATATAAATTCAAATGAACGTCTAACTTAAGCTAACACTTAAACTTTTGTGAAGCTCCCCCTTAATACAGGGTTTCCTTTTTGAATTTAAATAAAGTTTTACTTTTGAATTACCTACTCTCCCCCTTAATAAAACACTTTTTTACTATTTTGAATTTCCTACTCTCCCCCTTTGCCATATATCAAAAAAATAAGCCAGTTGGAAAGCATGTTTAAGTTTTTAGAAAAACTAGTTTTAGTATTTGAAAAAATGCTTGTGAAACACTTAGCTAGTAACTGAAAAATTTGTTAGTTATTTTTCTCCTAAGTTAAAAAGGTTAATTTATGGATGACTTGAAGGATGACTTTAGCCTCTTTGTAAACTTAGTTGGTTTTAGAGGAAAAGAGAAAACAATATGTAACTAAGTTTAGAAAAACTTAGCTAGATTTTAATGAATTTTGGAGGCAAATT